>NC_090188.1:31536623-31836623 GCF_024679245.1 Pseudorasbora parva | reverse complement strand
TACATCTGAGTGTGTCTCCTTCACTCGTTCATGTGTTTCTCATTTACATCTGAGCGCGCTTCCCTTTGACGCAGAATACAGCGGTGTTGAGCATTTATACGGCTGATGGGCAAAGTATTCTTGAGTGCATTATGCATTTTTTTATCATTGTTAATAAATTATTATTTACGATATTTTGAAGTGCCCACGATAACAATATCTTGCATATTCATTATCGTGATATATCGCATTACCCAAAATGGGCACGTCTAAGCTCCACCCACCTCAACGTGTTTTTTTTATTCATTTGTAAATGTACAGATAGTGTCCATCCTAATGCATGTTACTGTAAAAAATTCAAATTACTGTAAATACAAATTATCTGGTGACTGCGGCCCATTTTAGTACAGTGAACTCATTGTCATGTTCAATAAACCAATTTGAAATTATTTTAGCTTTTTGACATGGCGCATTTTCCTGCTGGAAGTAACCATCAGAGGATGGATACATAGTGGTCATAAAGGGATGGACATGGTCAGAAACAATGCTCAGGTAGGCCTTGGCATTTAAATAATGCCCAATTGGCACTAAGGGGCCGAAAGTGTGCCAAGAAAACATCCCCCACACCATTACACCACCACCAGCACTAGCCTGCACAGTGGTAACAAGGCATGATGGATCCATGTTCTCATTCTGTTTACGCCAAACTCTGACTCTACCATCTGAATGTCTCAACAGAAATCGAGACTTATCAGACCAGGCAACATTTTTCCACATTCTTCAACTGTCCAATTTTGGTGGACTTGTGCAAATTGTAGCCTCTTTTTCATATTTGTAGTGGAGATGAGTGGCACCCGGTGGGGTCTTCTGCTGTTGTTGCCCATCCGCCTCAAGGTTGTGCGTGTTGTGGCTTCACAAATGCTGTACTGCACACCTCGGTTGTAATGAGTGGTTATTTCAGTCAAAGTTGCTCTTCTATCAGCTTGAATCTGTTGGCCCATTCTCCTCTGACCTCTAGCATCAACAAGGCTTTTTCACCCACAGGATTGCCACAAACTGGATGTTTTTCCCTTTTCACACCATTCTTTGTAAACCCTAGAAATTGTTGTTAGTGAAAATCCCAGTAACTGAGCAGATTGTGAAATACTCAGACCGGCTCGTCTGGCACCAACAACCATGCCACGCTCAAAATTGCTTAAATCACCTTTCTTTCCCATTCTGACTTTCACTTTGGAGTTCAGGAGATTGTCTTGACCAGGACCACACCCCTAAATGCATTGAAGCAACTGCCATGTAATTGGTTGATTAGATAGTTGCATTAATGAGAAATTGAACGGGTGTTCCTAATAATCAATCCTAAAGTTAATTAGTTGATTCAGATGATTAGGTTAATAGCTCGTTTAGAGAACCTTTTCATGATATGCTAATTTTTTGAGATAGGACTTTTGGGTTTTCATGAGCTGTATGCCAATATCATCAGTATTAAAACAATAAAAGACCTGAAATATTTCAGTTGGTGTGCAATGAATCTAAAATATATGAATGTTTAATTTTTATAATTACGTTATGGAAAATAATGAAGTTTTATCACAATATGCTATTTTTTTGAGAAGGACGTGTGTGTGTGTGTGTGTGTGTGTGTGTGTGTGTGTGTGTATATATATATATATTCAAAAATAATTACTACATTTCTAATTCTAACTAACAATTATTTCAATTTCAAAATAACAAAATTTCCCTGAAAAAAAAGAAGAGGAAAAAAGCCTGGAGACTGGAGTTACATCAAATAAAAACAAACACCAGCATGGCAAAGCTATCAATCTTGATGTTACCAGTACAATATGAAATCCACATTTTCCCACTTCAGTGAGCAAAGTTCAAAATATGAATTAAAGGCATTAAAGGCCAGTCTACAAGTTTACACATAAAATAGCTAACAGCTTTATCCCATGAATTATATTAAGATGTAAAAGAAGACAGCGGTGACAAGACACAGAGCTCTTTCTGGTCTTTCTGAGCCGCAGCAGCGAGTGAGTGAGTGAGTGAGTGAGAGAGTTTGGGATGAAGTAGCTGTGGGCCGGCCATCTGGAGGAGGGTGTGGAAAGAGGGCCTCAGTGAACTTCACCATTGTCAAGCAATACGTCCTAAGATCTTGATGTATCTGAAAGAATAGTGGTTCTCTGTGGACACTGACCTTCAAAATTTATAGTCTCTATGGGATTAAAGCTGCACAACTCTAGAGGCAACAAATCTTCATTATCTTGGATCTCAAACAGCAACGAGCAACTCTTAACCTCCCTAGTATCATATTTAGTTAATGTGTCTCCAGTTGAGGTGTTTTAAATTCCACTTGTAAGGTACATTAGCCACTTGTCAACAAAAAGACTTCTGAATTTAGCATTCAAAGCAGATGAGACGTCTAGAAGATGAGAGAAAGAAAAATGCATCTGTTTTAAGAAAAACAGAAACTCCTAATGTAACGGATAAAGAATACATTAGAGGACGGTTTTATTGCTAAGAGGCTTTTCTTTTATAGTTCAGGAAACTTAATTAAATTTGTATGGGGTTTTTTCATGTCAACGTATCTTCCACCTAAAATTCCTTAGGGAAATAAAACAATAAATAAATAAAATGCATAAAAATGAATAATTAAATAATAAATCAAAATCTATCAATCAACCAAACAACCAACCAACCAACCAACCAATCAATCAATCGATCAGGGCAGGACAATTATACAGCAAACTATTAAAAATTGATAATTCCACCACTAAAGAGCTGTTCACATAACTAATTATTTTATGTAATTAGGGGTGAACAATATGACCAAAATCTTATTTCACAATTTAATTTTATTTCATGATAATGATATAGTTATTTTTTCTTTAATCAGGTTATCATTTAATGCATGATATCAAAATTGTTAAGACTATTGTTGATACAAATTTTGATATCACAAAAAACTAATTCTACTGGAACTGACAAACGAATTGGGGATATCTACTGACATGCCACTGTTGCTGGCTCTTCCAGCGCTCTGCCTGAGCATTCTGGTCTGCCCCCATCTGTTGGAGAGGGAAATCAGGGCCCTAAGCTGAGAAGGTCAGCCACTGTCCTACAAGACCCCTCAGAGTGACTATTGGATCATTTTTATATCCTGCTCCATTATCCTGAAATGTGGATGTTACAAATATGGACTAGCCAAGCAAGGTAGTACAACATGTAAGTCTCTGGGGTGGTTCCAGCCTAGTTCTAGAGAACACCAGCATAGGCTCTGATGAGGGAGAGACACGGGCTAGCGCAGGGATCACTACATATGGACAGCCAGCCAAAAACAGGTTCCACCAAGCATACGAGTGTCTGAATGCCGGGGGGTGACGGAGGAGCTCAACAGGTTAGTTTTTGTGGGGAACTCTAATAGAGATTAAGACGCATGCAGGCGTTGATACCGGACAAAACAGAGAAAAGTCAGGGCTGGGTCTGCCCCCTCTGAGGGCAGCGCCAGCAGGTTCACAACCTCGCCCCTGAAGGGAGTGGTAGGAAACTTGAACACATATCTAAGCCGGGGTCTAAGGAAAAAGGGACTGTTGGCCGGCCCAAATTCTAGGCATGATTCGTCAACCGAAAATGCTTGCAGGTCCCCTACCCTCTTGGAAAAGGGTATGGAAGCCAATGCAATTAGAAGTACTGTCACAGAATTTTTAACCCGATTGATCGCAAAAGTTCAAAGGGAGGTCTATGCAGTGCTGTAAGCAGAGGGTATCGAGGTAGGATGAGGAGGGTCAACCTTCTTGCACCTCAGAGGAACCTGATGATCAGGTTGTGCTTCCCTATGGACTCACATTTGACTGCATCGTGATGTGCAACAATTGAGGCAACATACACTTTTAGGGTAGAGGGAGACAGCCTTCTCTCAAACCCATCTTGCAGAAAACAAAGCAGGACTCTGACCAGACATCTTTAGGGGGTCTTCCCAGTAGGAAGAACAACACTCACTGACTCCACTTCAATGCATAATGCATGATGCCTCGTAGAGGGAGCTCAAGTAGAAGTGATTATGTCTACCACTGCTTGGGGTAGACTACCTAGAACCTCTGTGTCCTGTCCAGGTACCAGACATGGAGATTCCAGCGGTCTGAACACGGGTGCCATAGGGTGCTCCATCTCTGAGAAAGCAGGTCCTTCATCAGTGGAATGGGCTAGGGAGGGGCTGTAGTGAGGAGCATGAGATGAAATTTAAATGTCCCCACTAAGCAAACCAAAGGTGACAGTGGCAAGGAACAAAAACTCCACTGGAGAGAAAAAAAAAACCTTGGGAGAACTCAGGCTCAGTTGGGGGGCCAGTTATCCTCTGACAAATAAACAAACACAGTTAATTAAGCAACTAGCAAGACCTGCTCCTCCTCATCCTTGACTCTGCACAGTGTCTGTACGAGATGTCTCACTGGGGGCCTGGGGCCAGTGAGTCCGTGTCGAGGGTCCTCTCAGTCAGGCAGAAAAACAACTGGCAATGTGACGTGTGCGAAAAACAGGCAAACATGTCTACTTGTGCAGCTCTGAAGCCTCTCCATATCAGCTGGACTGTCTGGGGATAGTCTCCACTCTCACGAAAGTGCAGGCTGTTGTGAGAGTTTGTCAGCTGCACGATTGAGCATGCCTGTGATGTGAATGGCACAAAGCAACCTCAGAAGCTTCTGACTCCATAAGCAGAGATGGCAGGCAAGTTGCATCATGTGGTGGGAGTGTAGATCACCTTGTTGGTTGATGTACGCATCAGCCTCAGTGTTGTTCGTACGGACCAGTATGTGCTTGTTATGCAACTCGAGGAAGTTTACGTGCCAATGCAATTAAGGTCCCATCCACAACCTGACCCGAGACTGCATGCCCATTGTACATGGCACCCCAACTGGTGGCAGAGGCATCCGTGAAAACCACAGCATGCCTGGACACTTGTTCTAGGGGATCTCTTCTCGAATATATATATCCCCCATCTGCCGTAGATCATGCATACATTAAAAAATGGAAGAAAGGCTATGTCAATATATGTAACGACTCACGAGTTGGGAGAGAGAACATGTTGCTAAAAACGCATGTAAACAATAAGCTTCCGTGACCATGCAGAACAGCAACATCATGTGAGCTTAATTGCGATTGAGACAATAGTCCAAAATCTCGACCGGTTAAACGAGTCTACCGGTATATCACTCACCCCTACCTGTCCTGGAATCATTCTTTACTGTAAAATGATAATTGCACATCAGGACGTGTGAAAGCATATGGCTTGAGTTTGACTAAGTAGGTGGTGTTTTTTTATGTTTTATTCTTCTCTCTGACACCCTTTTCTACTTCCGTTTCCTTTAATCAGGGTTGACCTCTAGATTAATGAGTCTGTTTAACTTTAGCCCACCCTCTCTCCGCAGACGCAGGGGGGCTGTCTAATTGAGGGAGAAATGCTAACTTGTTTATGCCCTTATAACTTTTAATGACCACAGCTATTGCATGCACTTGATAAAACACTTGGAGTTTCTCATTACTGAATAATTCAAAGCCACTCAGCATGGAACTAATTAAAGTCATTGAAAGCACACCCAGCTGTCATTGTGCTAGAAGATAAAAGACAGCGCCCATTCGCTAATGAGCTTGTTTCTGGTTATTAAAGGGTTGCCATATTGCAATTCAGTGTTGAGCAAGTCAAGCGCTTTCTAAATGAGAGGTTAAAAAGCAACAGCCCATCTGAAGGAAAACTCAACAAGACTGAGATTTGCCCTGCATATTTCGCTGAAGCTCTCTGAGCACAGCATCTGTGATTTCTCATGATATCAGAAAGAGAGAGAGAGAGAGAGAGAGAGAGAAAAACATGCTGACCTGTAACTCGCCTTGTCTGTCTCCAGCAGTTGGAAGTGACTGCTTGGGTCAGACTTGAGCTTGGCACTGCACTCCTACCCAGACAAGCAAGATCAGTTCAGATTTAGGTCCCAGCACAATACAATTAAAATAAATAAGACCATAAATGATGGCCATCTTAACATGACATTTTATTCTAGATTATTTCCTTAAAATATAGCAAATTTTATTTACTATTATATGCAGTTTTGTAAAAAATAAAATAATAATAATAATAATATTGTCAGGCCAGGGCAAAACACATTGGAGTATATTGTGTAGATATATTAGCCTAGAAATCTAGATGCACCCAAGCGGCAGCAAATCTAATCTGCCTGTGAGTGTTGTCTAGCAACTCTCAATACCCTTCTGAGCTGTAAACAGCAAACTCTGGTCGGGCCAATCACATCGTGTATAGAGTCGGTGGGCAGGGCTTAACATAATGACGGCAGAGTTGCGCTTGCGTGCTTCTAGTAAACACAGAAACTGGCGAACGGCGGTCTTTCGAATCAGCTTTGACCGCAACTCTGGAAGACTTGGAGTTAAGCTTTTCTCTGAGAAAAGATCAAAGAACGGCACTGAAGTCATTCTTAAGAAGGAAGATGTGTTTTGAGTTTTGCCCACCGGATGCGGGAAAAAGTTTAATTTGTCAACGAGCTCTGGTTGGTGGTAGCTCTATCCAATTGCGTGCATGCCATGCAGAGGGAGTTTGAAAGACAACCGTTAATCCCGCCCCTCTGATTGAGCCCTGTCAATGGTGAGTTTCCAGACCAAACATCTTGATGTGGGTCTGGCTTGTCAGGCGACAATATATAGCAAACCATTAAAAATTATAATTGCATCACTAGAAGAGCTGTTCACATTACATTAATAAAGTAAATTTTACAATTAATTAAAAATAATTTTCCAAAAATACTGAGATGAAAATACTTTGGTAATTTGTTGCAACTTTATCTTTACAAACAAGTTAAAACTTTTTTTTAAAAGTAATACAAAATTATGCAAGTTATATCTCATGTCAATGACAGCTATAAATTCATAAAACCCACTTTGCCCAGACTGCTTTATTTAAAATTTTAAAGCTATTCTACTGGATGTTTCCAAGACCATAATTCAGACATAACCTAATCTTTCTCAGCCAACTAGATTATTTTACTTTGAAAACAAAAATCAACAGAATTCCCAATACAATACTTGACAGAAAAAAACAAATGGCCAAGCAAATGTTTCATCAAATCTGTTACCGAGCAATCGGAGGCAGACAAATAACCAGATATCCAGACTTTCAGGCAAATTCCTTTTTCTTTTCTTTTTTTTTAACCTCCTTTTCATGCAACATCCAGAGCCGTATGATGCGATAATCAGCAAAAACGAACTGGGGGAAGTTTCACAGGAGTACACACATAGTTCACTGTTAACCCTGCAAGATAACAACTTCCGTTCCTAAAATTAATGACCTGATACCAGGCATTACATCATTTTCTTGTCTAATGCGTCAGACTGGAAATTATGGTTCTTGTCATGTTAGGTATTCGGGTTGGCTTTTATTTTGAAAGTCTTTTTCATGTTTTTTGAAACTTTCTGGAACACTGCAAAATATTTTTTTTGTTCTGATTTTGTCAAGATGCAGATGAATGGCATCATGAGAGCATGGCAGAACACAAGCGGTGTATAATAGTTAATGATAAACATTTGGGTAACGCTTTAGATTACGGCCCGGAAAGTACTGCATAATTAAAGTGAATTTACAGCATAACTTTCTGTAATTATAGTGTAACTATAAAGTAAGTATATGGGAACAATATGTAATATTGGGGGAATAAAGGGGTAACTATCAGGAAAATTTATAAATTATTTATGCTGTAAGTATTTTTTAATTAAGGGGTAATTATACTGTAAGTATTTTTTAATTAAGGGGTAATTATACTGTAAGTATTTTTTAATTAATGGGTAATTATACTGTAAGTATTTTTTAATTAAGGGGTAATTATACTGTAAGTATTTTTTAATTAAGGAGTAATTATCCGTGTAATTACGGGGTAAGTATGGATGTGCGGGCTGTAAATTAAAGTGACTCTTGTTCTCCTCTTGTTTCGTGTAGTTATGGGGTAAGTACAGTAAAAACACAAATACAATCTGATATCACTCAGAAACCTTTATTTAAAAAATGAAAAATAAATTTAGAGCACATTCATTTCTCTTGCTTGGCTTCATCCTCCTCTTGTTCCTCTTCTTTTTCTTCCTTGCCACAGATGAATCTTAAGAAGGATCCCACATGTCTAGCTAGTATTCTGTAACCGTTACACTGAAAATACAGTGCTCGCAGAAATATCCTCACCTTTTACTCGTCTTTTACCCTCATGCAATCCGAGATGTAACAGCCAACGACTTTATTTCCTCAGATGAACATAGATAAATAAATAATCTCTGCTAATTAAAAGTCATTTGGGTTTCTAAGAGTTAGGCATTAAACAGCATATACAGCAATAACTACAGTAATCCATACGATCCCAATGGATAAGTGTTTGCAAGAAAAATAACAATATATCGCATCCGACCAGCAGTTATCTGCGTGTGCATGCGAGGGTTGATTTCACGCTTGACGTAACTTGAAGGGTCAAGCGTGACGTGCGCGCGCCGAAAAACTCTGGTCATGTGGATGTCTGATGCTGTCGTTTTTTTATGCTCACAACAGTATACAAACAATAACATATAACATAATAATATATATAATATAATAATAGCAATTAGAAACAAACAAGAATAAAATACAAGATAGATTCGTTCTCGCGTGTGTTTCAGATGAAACGTGCACGAGAACGTCATGAAAGCTTGAAGCGTCTCATGCACGCGCTTGGTAACAGGCAAGCTTTCATGACGTTCTCATGCACGTTTCATCTGAAACACACGTGAGAACGGACATTTCTTGTATTTTATTCTTGTTTGTTTCTAATTGCTATCATCATATATTATGTTATTGTTTGTATACTGTTGAACTTGTGAGCATTAAAAAAAAAAACGACATCATCAGACATCCACATGACCAGTTTTATAGCGCGCACACGTCACGCTTGACCCTTCAAGTTACGTCAAGCGTAAAATCAACCCTCGCATGCACACGCAGATAACTGCTGGTCGGATGCGATTTATTGTTATTTTTCTTACAAACACTTAACTTCAGAAGACATTGATTCATCCATTGGCATCGTATGGATTACTCTAGTTATTGCTGTATTTGCTGTTTGATGCCTAACTCTTAGAAACCCAAATGAGTTTTAATTAGCAGAGATTATTTATTTATCTGTGTTCATCTGAGGAAATAAAGTCGTATACATCTCGGATTACATGAGGGTAAAAGACGAGTAAACGGTGAGGATATTTCTGCACGCACTGTATTTTCAGTGTAACGGTTACAGAATACTAGCTAGACATGTGGGATCCTTCTTAAGATTCATCTGTGGCAAGGAAGAAAAAGAAGAGGAACAAGAGGAGGATGAAGCCAAGCAAGAGAAATGAATGTGCTCTAAATCAGTTTTTTTTTTTTTTTTTTTTCATTTTTTAAATAAAGGTTTCTGAGGGATTTCAGATTTAGTATGTGTTTTTATTGTACTTACCCTGTAATTACATGAAACAAGAGGAGAACAAGAGCCACTTTAATTTACAGCCCGCACATCCATACTTACCCCATAACTACACGAAACAAGAGGAGAACAAGAGCCACTTTAATTTACAGCCCGCACATCCATACTTACCCCATAACTACACGGATAATTACCCCTTAATTAAAAAATACTTACGGTATAATTACCCCTTAATAAAAAAATACTTACAGTATAATTACCCCTTAATTAAAAAATACTTACAGTATAATTACCCCTTAATTAAAAAATACTTACAGTATAATTACCCCTTAATTAAAAAATACTTACAGTATAATTACCCCTTAATTAAAAAATACTTACAGTATAATTACCCATTAATTAAAAAATACTTACAGTATAATTACCCCTTAATTAAAGAACACAGTGTAATTACCCCTTAATTAAAAAAATACTTACAGTATAATTACCCCTTAATTAACAAATACTTACAGTATAAATAATTTATAAATTTTCCTGATAGTTACCCCATAATTCCCCCAATATTACATATTGTTCCCATATACTTACTTTATAGTTACACTATAATTACAGAAAGTTATGCGGTAAATTCACTTTAATTATACAGTACTTTCCGGGCCGTAATCTAAAGCGTTACCAACATTTGTTTTTAAGCTAATACAACGCATAAGTCAGTCAAAGTACTGACATCACACGATTCAAAATCCTGACACGTGCATCACACATGGTGAATGATAATCATACAAAACAAATGACTGCATTGCATCACCACATCATTTATCATCCTCAGTTTGGTTGCCAGAAGACTGCTGTGCTGTCAATGAACACCTGCCAAGCTAACCGTAGCATTGCCATTTTGTTTCTATACACATTATCTTCCAAGCACTAGGTCGGTTTTATAGATATCGGCTGCATCTGAAAACTTAAAGGGTGATGAATTGAGAAATCAACTTTCCCTTAAGCTTTTGATATATAAAAGGTCATGGTAATATAAGAATATCCTTTAAGTTTCAGAGCTGAAAACTTCCTTGTTAGTCAAAGAAAAGCTTTTTATAAACACCAGGCCCAGCAAACGATCCTGTGCTTCATACTTACATCATAGCGCTACGAAACACCGCCTATACAGCATGTCTAATTCAGTAGCCCCGCCTACCGACTCATAGAGCTGATGGGCTTGTGCTAGCTAGCCAACAACCATAAACATGCAGAGGAAAATAGCAAGATATTGCGCTATTCCTGGTTGTTGAAGAACATAGTCACTGCATGTGTTTTTAAGCATTGCAGTTTAAGCTTCCTTCGGATCCTAATATTAGGAATGTGTGGTTGAACTTTATTTTTGACGAAGTTCCAGCTCACGTGGGGAACACATGTTCACTTCATTTCACTGCGGAATCGTTTGTAAACAAATTTCCGCTCGATGCTGGATTTGGATCCGACAGGAATGGTGCAGCACACTTATGTGAGTAAAACGTGTTTTTTTATGTAATAGCAACATGACATCATGACTTTGCGTAAACATACACGGCACTTTCTAAAGGTAAGTGGCGTGTTATCTATACGTATTTTGAGCTATCCGCGTGTATGTGTACGCCGTGTGATTCCGCGTGTATGTCTAGGCCTAAACGAACCATCATCTCCGCGTGTATGGGTGCTTTCACACCTGCCTCATTTAGTTCGGTTGAATCGTACTAGAGTTCGTTTCCCTCTTTGGTGCGGTTCGTTTGGTCAGGTCTGAAAGCAGCAATCGCACTCGGGTGCGCACCAAAAGCGGACCAATCAAGCGAACGATTTCAAACGAACTCTGGAGCGGTTTGTTTGTGGTAAGAACGTGATCCGACCTCGAACAGAACCAACTGCAAAAGTACTGATCATTTTTGGTGCCGTAGTTAGCTGCGCTGACATTGTGTGCATTATATTATTACCTGATAGATTGTTGGCAATATTTTTCGGAAGATGGAAGCATGTCAAATTAATGCACGCCTCCTCTTGAAGTGACGAGCGATGCGCGCTGGCCGTCTGCAGTGCATTAGAACGTTGTTTTCATGTCGCATCCGTGCTTCATTATAGAAATGTTTTGTTTGCATACTGTGGTAAATACACACCGTTTAGTAGATTATGGCCAGGGACAAAACTGTCCCGCGCAGTCGTCTCTCCATAGTGTTATTATAGTTTGCTGGCTTTGCCTCGCCTGTTGGAATTTTCCCACACGTAAATTCTGACCAATCGAAAAGCAGTTTAGGAAATACGCCATGGCCAATGAGTGATGTGGATGTTGTCACATGCCTGCGTTTTGGTTCGTTTCAACTGGTTCGGACCAAAGCAATCAGTGTGGTGTGAAAAGGAACCAAAATATCTGAAAAATGCAACAATGTATAATTGTTTGCCCTTGGTTCGGACCAAATGAACCGAACTAGAGATGTGAAAGCACCCTATGTCTACGCTGTGTGATTCTGCCAACCTGATCTGACAGAATTAATATTTATAGCCTAATTTTATATTTTGGAGCAACTAACTCCACTCCTACCCTAAACCTACCCACTCTCAACAATATAAAACACGTAGCAGGCAAATAAATGTACAGTCACATGTATTTATTGCAAAAACGGACCAAAAACAGTATAAAAGTATTAACTCATGTTGCATTCCAAGTCTTCTGAAGTCATACGATATCTCCATGTGAAGAACAGTTGATCTTAATGTTTTAGTCGTTGAAATGATGATCGCGCCCCTTCATGAACAGAACACACGCACTAATATCTGATTCAATTGATACACGAGACGACAATGATGAGAATGATGCAATCAGTCATGAGACACACAACAGCCAATGTCAAAGCTGATGTGACGGTTCTTCCGGCGGCAATATTTGAAATGTATTAATCTTTGGCGGATGGACTCGACGTTACTGATCGCTTTTGGGGATTTTCTTCACACAAATCAATCGTTTGGCCTCTGAAGTATTTGTACTTTCTGAATAAATTGTGCCTGCTATCGTATCTGCCTGTTATCCTGTTTTTTATAATACACAAATGGGTAGGTTTAGGGAAGCGTTTGAGTTACGCCTTCAAAATGTGTCTGAATATGTGTGTCCACAAGGTAAATGGATTTATAAACATACTAAATTATGGTTTTTTGAAAATGTAAAAATGCAGAATGTTTCTTGTGATGGGTAGGTTTAGGGGCTGTGTGTGTGTGATGGGTAGGTTTAGGGGCTGTGTGTGTGTGATGGGTAGGTTTAGGGGCTGTGTGTGTGTGTGTGTGATGGGTAGGTTTAGGGGCTGTGTGTGTGTGTGTGATGGGTAGGTTTAGGGGCTGTGTGTGTGTGTGTGATGGGTAGGTTTAGGGGCTGTGTGTGTGTGATGGGTAGGTTTAGGGGCTGTGTGTGTGTGATGGGTAGGTTTAGGGGCTGTGTGTGTGTGTGTGATGGGTAGGTTTAGGGGCTGTGTGTGTGTGATGGGTAGGTTTAGGGGCTGTGTGTGTGTGTGATGGGTAGGTTTAGGGGCTGTGTCTGTGTGATGGGTAGGTTTAGGGGCTGTGTGTGTGTGATGGGTAGGTTTAGGGGCTGTGTGTGTGTGTGATGGGTAGGTTTAGGGGCTGTGTGTGTGTGATGGGTAGGTTTAGGGGCTGTGTCTGTGTGATGGGTAGGTTTAGGGGCTGTGTGTGTGTGATGGGTAGGTTTAGGGGTAGGGGCAGTGTAGGGGGGTAAAAAGAAACAGTGTTGATAAACACGCTAAAAAGCGATTATGCGTCTTTACAGCACGCCAAAATGGCATACGAATTGGCGTGTCATACATACGCCATTTAATGAGATCAGTCTGGCAATAGTATATCACACTGGACGTATGGGCCAGGCCTCGCAAAGCCCAGCAGGCCGATGAATCTCATTATATTCCGTTCTTGATCTGTGCTATTCTCTCTCGAGTTGACATTTGTGGTGCGTGCTTATATCAACCAGATCAGTCTATATCTGATCTGTGTAATATAAAAATAGTCTAATCAATCATGGGTGGATGAGAAATAAATCATAAAGACGTTTACGAGCCCTGTGATCGAGAAAATCATTCCGATTACCGCCTCTCCCTCGATCTCTCCTCTCCGTCATGTGAACTGACAGGGGAGCTTAAGCTCTTTAAATAGGCAAATCTTATCCAATCCTAGCCGTGGGCGTTTACTTCCAGGTTTCCTTTAAAACCCAGCGTTTTGGAGAGAGCCTCAAAACCAGTTTAGAAAATAGCCTATTACTTATTGGTTATGTTTTTGAATGTAAAATCACACAAACATCATTAGTTGATCTCAGTCAACAGTATTTTTTAACAGTAAGCCAGTTCATGACACCTTTAAAAATGCTCCCTTCGGAAGATGCATTCCAATGTAGGAAGGCATCAAGCCATTATTGAATCAAATGTTAACTTCATTTCCTTGGTGGTCATTTTGTTTTTGACCAACTCTTTCTACTTCTGATGTAATTTCTAGCAAGAAATTAGTTTTAAGGGGGGTTCAATACACCTGTAAACATGATTAACCAGTAGAAATTTTTCAACTAGAGATTTTGGACTATCCTCTCCTTTACAGTTTTGCTTATGTGACATTGCTGTGCTGCAGCGTCACAAAAGCTTATTATGAATGTGTTTTTAAGCATTGCAGTTTAAAAATAAATTATTTTAAACTGTTGAACTCCAGCAAAAGAGGAGTCATATTGTGCTAGGACTGCACAATATATCGCTTTAGCATCAAGTGCAATGTACGCATCCGCCACATAGTAGTCACACATATGTCAAGTCGCCTAGGGATCACACAACCCAGGATGATGAAGCTTGGTATTTACTAGGTGCCATATAAATGTTATTTAGAGAAAAAATTGCAACACAATTAAAAAATCTTTTGACGTATCACTGATTTTTTTTTTTATCCATAGGTAGCAATAGTACATTTCGTACTTAAAGTGTAAGTTCACAATTTTTTTTTTAATTCTGTCATTAAAGGGGTCATATAATGGTACATGCACTTTTACAAGTTGATTATACAGCAATGTGTGTTGGTAGTGACTGTACACAATCATCCTATAATGATAAGAATCCATCAAGTTTTTTTTTTTTTAAATCTTCTTATATGTTTTTACGTGTCTGAAATCAAGCCGTTCGATGTGTGACGTCACACGATCGGACACCCCTCCCACGACTATTGATTGACAGCAGCGTTTCATCTCAGACCCGCCGTGAGCGCGCTCAAGCTGTTGTCTGCCATTGTGGATACGCTGGAGCAGAATGGCGTCTAAAGCACTATTCGCACAGGATTAGTATTATCTATGGACCTCTGTGATTTAGAAATTACTCCCCCACATCCGAGTTTTGCGTGGCACATTCGCACGGGATAAGCAAAGCCTGTGATTTTACAAAATTTTACTGACTCATACCCATAAAATGCACTAAAGACGTCGTTACAAAGTCCATCTCACTAGCTCTACAATAATTTTATCAAGCTTTGAGAAGTTTTTGTGCACAAAAAACAACAACTAAATAACGACTTGTATAAAGATGGCCGATTTCAAAACACAGCTTCCTGAAGCTTCAATAAATCAGTGTATTGAATCCAATCTAGCTCTCGGAAAGCGTTCCACCCATAGGGGCGGCCATTGCTAACCAAGCCATCACCTGCTGTTAGCATCCTATTGACTCCCATTCATTTTTGAGCCACTTTGACAGTGAATAACTTTACATCTGAGGCGTTTAAAGACTCCATTTGTCCATTGTTTATTTATAAAGAAACACGACAATGCATAAAAGGCTCCGTTACCTTGTATCTTACACTATTGCCCCGTAGAAGCTGTTTTTGTTAAAATAGGCTAACGATTGCGTCATAACCAATGCGACTCTGTCGCACAGTAGAGAAATTACCATATAGACAGGAGGAGACGCTCAGAAACAATCTTTTACTGTCTATGAGGCAGGCGGGGGGACGTGGAAACATAAAGCCTGATAAAGTCAAGGAAGGAGAATGGGGAGAAGCCCATAGTGAGCCAAAAGCAACGGGAGAAAATATTTAAACAACGTGTACGTCACATCTACGTCGTCAAGCTCAGTCTGAGCCTGCGCAGTTCGCTCTGCCATCAGGAAGTGAGTGCCTCTGATTGGCCTCATTTTCCGCCATTGAAGTCAATGGGATAGCTCTGTCCATTTCTTTTACTGTCTATGATTAAATCAGGAGTTCGGTTCACCAATGTCACATGATTTCAGCAGTTTGGCAGTTTGACACGCGATCCGAATCATGAAACGATAAGCTGATTCATTAAGCTCCGAAGCTTCAGGAAGCTGTGTTTTGAAATCGGCCATCACTATACATTTTAGATTTCGTTTTTTTTGTGTGTTTTTTTGCGCGCACAAAAACTATTTCCGTTGTTTCATAAAATTATTGTAGAACCACTGTAGTGAGATGGTTGTCTGGATATCACCAGATAAGATTTAAGATTGAACATTGGTCTGGGGAGTCTGCTCTGTATTTTCCTCTGCACAAGGGGCTTAATCAACTGGCATTATTCGAATAACTCTGTACACAATTGGATAGTCCTTCAACCAATCAGACCACAAGAGACGTGATTAACAACGACCCATCCTTCTCTATCTGCCATTGTGTAAAACCTATCAATAACGTGCCAGGTGGAAAAGCCAGTCTGTGATTGGTTCCCGCAAAAATGTAACAGCAGCAGTAGAAATTAATGTACAGGTTTCCAGACTGAGTTACAGGGCAAAATCAAATCACTGGCAGATCAGGCTGGGTTTACCCAGTCTAGTGAGATGACCTTATTAACAACTTCTTTAGTGCCTTTTTTGGGTCTTGAGAGAGAAAATGTAATTGTTGCCAATGAAGCTCATTTCAACAAAAATATCTTCATTTGTGTTCCAAAGATGAACAGAGGTCTGATGGGTCTGAAACGGCATGAGGGTGAGAAATGAATGACAGAATTTTCATTTTTTGGTGAACTAGCCCTTTAAGTTTATTTTTCATCTCTGTTTTTTGGGTTTATTTAAAATAAGACAAATCTGATATTACTTTAATCTCATATCTGTTATTTAACAGTTGAGATCATTCTTTAATGCTGATCTAACAAGCAGAAGATGTGAGCTGTGGTTTAAATCCCAGCTGCGCAGGCGGTGCGTTGCAACACTGCATTACAATGAGCCCCTATTAGAAATATGCTGTTATTTATTTTAAAAAACCATGAGAAATGGGTGAATAATGACTGAGAGTCAATGTTCAGAAATTATTCATTATTATGTTTTAACTATGCTGTATAGCTGAATTTACCAATGTGTATTGTCAAACTCAAAAATGTGTGTATTTTTAATGATAAAAAATGTCATTAATTTATTATAAAAAGTTAACATTTTTATTTTATTGACAAAATATTTCAGTTTGTCTTGGATATTTTTTTTGGGATTATATCACATACTATTTTAAGTTGTCATTTGGTCATGTTACAATGTGCCCCTCAATCAACTTTAATATAGTTTCAAAGCAGCTTCACAGTGTTAAACGGGACAATATCGCAACAAACCCCTCACATTTTACAATGTACCCCACCTATGGGGCATGTTGTTACATTTCACTTCCATTAATTTGGGGTAAATCAAGAAAACAATATACACTGTATTAATGACACAAAAAACACATAATTGTACTAGACATGTGGGAAATTAATGTGTGACAAAATAAATACTCTGAACCCCAAGTGGATTTACACAAACTGAGACAGTCAAAAAGCATTAGGTTTTCCCCCGCTCTCCCCTACAGTATATAAATGCAAATATTTCTTAAATATATACATGCATGTGTGTGTATTTATATAATGCATACATAATAACTACACAGTACAGAGATCTTTTGTGTAAACAGACTTTTATTTTGGATGTGATTAATCACGATTAGTTTCCCCCAGCACTAAAAATTACTCATATTGTAAATGAAGATTTTGGTTATATCGCCCATCCCTTGCTGTATACATAAATATTTGCTTGGTTATCACCAAAGCTCTCTCTATTTTGCTGTAGATAATTAAACAATATACTACTCAGAAGTCTGTTTGAATTAAGTTTTGTGCACAAAAGCTGCCTGGAAAGTCCTTGCCTGACAGAACAGCAAGTCAGCAGCCTAAAGTTAACCTAAACTTTCGGACGCAGCCATCATGTAAAATCCCATATTTGACTAAAGAAGGCAGCATGAATACTCTAGATCTAGAACTAACAAGGACACACCTGGATTCAATCAGGATTGGGCTAGAGAACAAAGACATGACAACAATATAAAACAAGAGGTTCAAAATAAAAGTCAAACAAGAGCTGCCAAGTTACACTCCACAATCAGAACCCTTTTAATCAAACCCATTTCACCCTTTGATGGACAGACACGACAGCTAAATTCACTCTCAAAGCTGAAAACACAGTCCTCACCTCCACAAGAAGTTAATAGGATAAAGGGTTTTGAAATGAGCGGTTGTTTAGAGATGAATACACTACAGGTGATTATCCTTTAGCCTCAGGAACACAGCTGCTCTAATCCCTAAAAGACTCTACTGTTCTGTTGCAGGTGAAGCGTAACTGGTGACTCTTTTTTTTTTTTTTTTTTTATTTATCTCAATCTTTTAAGTGGTAGTATACAGTTTGTGCGTGTGTGTGTTAATATGATGACACGTGTATAAGAACATGGGTATTACAATGTATGTAATGATTACAATGTATACATGGTATTTCCTGAGTCCTCATAAAAAAAAACATACTAAACAGTGTTTTCAAAAATGCAGAAAGTTTTCTGCGATGATAGGTTTAGGGATAGAGTTAGGGTTAATGAATTAATGAAATACGCACACACACACACACACACACACACACACACACACACACACACACACACACACACACACACACACACACACACACACACACACACACACACACACACACACACACACACACACATGTATATATACTGTATATTTATATATACACTTTGATAGAAGCAAGATAATTTTTTTTATAAAAAAATAAGATAAATTAATACTTGTATGTTGTATTGTAAAGCACATTAAATTAATACAAAATCAGTAATTTATTAAATGAATAAATATTACAATAAAATTCTATTTATAATAAATGCTGTTCTTTTGAAATTCATCAAACAATCCCAAAAAAAATCAGCATCTTAGAATGATATTGGAATGATTATGTGACACTGAAGACTGGAGTAATGACTCTGATAATTCAGCTTTGCCATCACAGGAATAAATTACATTTTAAAATATATTAAAACAGAAAACTCTTAATTTAAATGGTCATATTTCACATTTATTACTGTTTTTAACTGTATGTTTGATCAAATGAATGCAGACTATTGAGATTAAGATACTACTTTTAAAAATATTAAAAACCTTAACGTTTCCAAACTTTTCATGTGATGCAATGGGAATCAGAAACACTGTATATTCATAGTTACAGAATAGAATGATGTCGTTGCAAGTATGAAAAGAATTTTAATTGTTCTACCCAAAGTGTGAAGTACTATTGAACATACACCAACTGTTGACGTCTTTTACGATGCTTCTCATTAATGGTACTTAGCCAGATTAGGAAAAAAGCCTCAATTAGAGGCCTGCATGTGTTTGCTGGGAGTGTAAATTTACCTTCAAGCACATTATCCCACCTCACAGGTGTTAGAAATTAAGGCGGCGGTGGGGAACAGCTTGATTAACAACAGAGTAGAAGGACAGACTATTTGTTTTGTTATTGCCTAGAAAGCAATGTAGGCAATGACAGCTATACATGTAGTGTAATTTCACTGAAAGCAAATGAGAACTGCTATAAATAATACATGTTCAAAATAATTATTGAATGTTTGTGAGTGAATATTGTGTAAAATGCTCATTATGAAATATCTGAAAATAGAAGATCCATTGTCTTATCCATTGACAATGCAGCTGATTTTGAAAATGACTGGTTTAACTAGCACCTCTCTTAATTGACCAGTAGATAACACTAACCCTAACCTTTAAAGGGATAGTTCAAAATGAAATTTCTATCATTAATTACCCTCGTGATGTTCTAAACCTGTAAGACATTTGTTCATCTTCAAAACACAAATTAAAATATTTGATGAAATATCTGACCCTCTCTGACCGTTTGATGAAATATCTGACCCAAAAGATATTTGATGAAATATCTGAAAAATTCCTCCGATGACGAAAATATTGTCAATTTGCGTCATCAGAGTAATTTTTGGCCAGAGGCAAAAGCCAGCAGAGGGAGCCATTTCCGCATGTTTTCAACCCGTGCATGGGGGATGGGTCGCACTCACAGCTCAGCTGGCAGCCTCAGGCATTCATGTAAACGGAGCTATGTGGAGCAATGTAAGTGTTTTAACTTCTCAAATTAATTCCTATGAAAGTTAAGCTTCCAAAGGCATGAACTGAAAACGCGCCAAACTGAACACGCGCTGTGAATCTATGCCACGTTTCTAGTGCAGTCGCATTTACCGAATGTGTTATTTGACTCCTGCAGCGTTTGTGCTGTGAGACTCCCTCAGCGGCTAAATCACATATTGAACAGACACGTTCAGTTTTTAATTGTAATGTCTGTTCTCTTACTGAACTGATTTTATGAAAATGAACGCGGTCGCGGTGGGAAAGTGAAAGTGATTCAGTAATCTATTAGCGGTGGCTTTGGGAGTGGCCTCGTAGGGCAGCGAAGCATTCTTTTCTCAGTCTAGAAAGCACAAAATTAAATTTCACATTTCTATTACATTAATGACCCAGTTTAAATAATTCATCTTCCATCTTCCCAGCGCTGAAGTACCCCTTTAAGGTTGTGCCACTGGAGTCACATGAACTATTTTGTTTGTACTACCTTTCTGGACCTTGAACGTGTTGACCTCTCGGATTTCATCAAAAACAAACCCTTAAAATGTCTTGGCCGATATACTGACCTACTATATATATATATATATATATATATATATATATATATATATATATATATATATATATATATATATATATATATATAATACTATTGTGCATATACAAAATAATGAAATTACCTTTATTATTATTATTCTATTTATTCTAAAAATAACAATGGACCTAGTGGTTATTGCTTCAGGACCCAGAATCAGTACCATAATTGTTTATTGTGAAAAAAAAATCTGTATGTAAGAAATGTATTTCAATTAATCATAAAAGGACCCTGATATGTCACTAGACATTAAGAAATCATATTAATTTCAAATACTTATATCACTAACAACTGTAGTCCGGCCAGGATATTGTCATTTAAAAGTTGTTGTTGCAGCCAGCCCTCAACTGATGTTGAGTTGATGTTATGACCCTCCACCAATCACAAAGTCAGTAGTGTTTCTGCATCCGGGTTGCCAGCTCTGCTCTAGTTACCACAGCTGCCGCTACAAACGTTCCTGCTGGATCCTGCAGCCAATCTGGCAACATCGGGTCAGGGGGGAGGGGGAGAGGGGATACACCGCTCTACAGTCATTTGAAAGTGATTGCAGTACCAGTTTTGGGCACAATCTTACATCCACTTCCTTTAAAATGTATGAATAGTTTTACTGCCCGACAATTCGACAAATGATGCAAATAGATGTGTAAATGTATAAATGTTTTTTTTTTTTTTGTTGCTTTTAAGTTGGTATGGTCTATAGTTTGGTCTATTCTTTCTTTCCTCTCATAACTATACACAATTATATAGGTGCATCTCAACTACTATTCCATGAGGATTTGTAGTTGAAATAATGCAAGTGTGTTTAAACTGAAAATTCCATGTAGTATAAGTACATTTTATATACCCAGATGATACAAATAATTAACCGAAAAGGCAAAAGGGTGGAATGTCAGATGCTTCGAGTTCATGTTTCTCTCTCTCTCTCTCTCACAGACACACACACACACACACACACACACACACACACACACACACACACACACACACACACACACACACACACACACACACACACACACACACACACACACACACACCTTAATGTGCTTTTTTCGGTATTTGCATTGTTTCCCCCCTGCGGTATCAGAACAGACCTGCGACTCATTAATGGGCCATGACCCACCAATTGAGAACTACTGACACTTTCGCATTAGCATTCTGTTTTGGTTTCATACCATTGCAAGGCTGCACTGCATCTTTAGAGATGATCTCAATGTTTCCATAAACAATGGAGAACAATAAAAGGTTATAAAGGTTATAATTTAAAAAAGGTAAAATACCTACTGTTGCCACGTTACTGCGTCAACCACAGAACCGCCGTTTTTCATAAACCTGCAAAAGAGAGGAAAATTCAGGGAAGGTTATTGGTTATTATTGCAATGGAAACACTAATGATACTTCATCATCATTAACGACTCTCCCAAAAAAGAACTGATGGCCGAACACACGGGAGGTGTGTGTTTATTCCGCTGGTGACACTGATCTCATGCTGTGAGTAAATTTGTGCGGAGAGGATAGTTTACCAGGGAGCTGAGTAATCTTAATCAAACCAGGGAGCAAAACTCCTTATAAGGAGCGCAGTTTCTAAACAGCTTTTCATGTGACGGACGCCGAAGCAAAGTTCCGCGCAGAAAAATACGGACCACCCTTCCAAAACTCCACGCCGTCCCATAATTCCCCACCCTCTGTCTGTCTGCTGAGTTAAAACTGCATTTATCATTTCCATCTGAACGAGACTGGTAGCAGCAAGGGGTGGCGTCTCGTTCTGAGGAAGACCTTCGACAAAGCACTTGTGGTTGTAATACCAAGTTTCATTTCAGCCTGCCAAAGTTATGACTGCTCAAAAGCCCCCGCAGGAAAACACGAGCAGGGTTTGTGGCAGAAAGTAATGGGGCGCACCTACACCGCACAGTACAAATCACACAGAGCTGAGAAACTTGTGCAAAAATTATGTCAGATTGCTCAAGTGCTGAGAATTATAGGCCTCCTTGTGGGCCCAGGTTTTCCTCCTTGAAAAATTATTTACTTGAGAAGCAACAATATTACTGAGACTTTTAGTTAGGAGTGGGCCACATTACCAAAATCTAATATAACAATACCTAATGTTACCATGCTATAATTTTAAAGGACAATGGAAGTTTGCAATTATATATTCTACACAATATAAGTAAAAAGAGCTTAAGCTTACTAAAGACAAGTACACTACACAATCAATTAAGCATTTTAACCCTATATATTTATTCACAAAGTAATATTTTTTAATGTTTGATTTTACTTTTTAACAAGTGAAAAATCATGGCAATCATTATTTTTTTTTCTTTTTCAGCGAGTTACATATGTGTCATGTATCAACAGTATACTGATTCAATAGAACTCATTGTTTGGGCTGAAATACATACGAACAACAACAATAGAGAGGACTTTGAAAAACATATTCTAGGTCTCGAAATGTCATAACCTGACGTAACGTCGACAGAATGGAAACTTGTTTTTCTACCAATTAAAACAATTAGTAAAATAATTATGAAATATAAAATAAGTATATGCCTACACTTTTATATGACCTAATAAATAAGACTATAAGCATTGAAATAAATGATAAAATATGAAGACTATTTAATGTTGCTCTTTAATAAACCTATTCAAGTGTAAATAGGTTTAACGTGGGATCTATATGCCAAATAGGCACAGTATACTCTTTGGCGCATGATGTCCTCTGGAGTGGACAGGTGTATTTTTCTGTCACAAAAGAAAGATCCGTTTTTTGTTACATCTTATTTAGCTGAAAAATATTTTTTGTTCCTGTCTGGTTATCTGAGAATAAAAGGATTTAACATTTCTTCCTGAGGTTCTTGGTGCATCTCAACTTTCCTGCGCCATTTTAAATGTATGATATAATGTCTCAAAACTACAAAGAGATACAAAGACAATAATTCAATGGAATCCTAGACAGCGCTTTGGGGGTTCGTCACTTGGTGGTTGGGACATGGTACTAAAATTTAAATAGTTCAAAATGGCTTCCAAATATCTGTCCACTGTAGTGGACGCCATGCATGAACGCGGTTCACTGCAAGCAATAATGGCAGAATAACCGCAATTGCAAGTAATAAAATCACAATTAAAAGAAATAAAATTGTAATTACCTTTTTCCTTATTTAAAAAAGTAATACAAATAATAAATGGTACATTTGATACTGTGGAAATATATATATACACACATACAAACAAAGTAATATAATTACTATTATTATATTTTTTAAATGATTTTAAATATATTTAAATACATACAAAGTAATACTATAATACTATTACAAACCCCCCCCCCCCCCACTATTATCCATTCCAAGATGATGTGGAAAGAACATGTACATTTGAAAAGTCCCTGAAAAGTTGCATCCCAAGTTACTTTCAACCAAATGTTTCAAAGACTTTAAGATGGTTAAGTAATAATTATGAAATTTACTTTCTGCAGTAAATGAAAACATTCCAGGTTTTTTTTCTTTCATTTTGGCAGTTTGTTTTCCCATTATTTTTGTTGATTTGTGTGTGTGTGTGTGTGTGTGTGTGTGTGTGTGTGTGTGTGTGTGTGTGTGTGTGTGTGTGTGGTACAAGTTGGACAGAAAGAACGAGGAAGCTCTGGTCAGGCATTGATAGATTTATGTCTGGCTCTGTCACACAGGAATTATAACCAATTAGTATCCACTCACAAAAGCCATTATTCTACGAAACCAGTTTTTGATGAACGACACAAAAGCACAAACAATGTTAAATGAATACTCTCAAATGAAACCCAGAGGTATTTATCTCAGATGTCATTACAAGAACAGAATTAGAAAAATGTGGTCTTAATGCTAAGCACATCAATACTGGCACTGCTTTAATAAGCTTCTGTCATAAAAAAAATATGTGTTTAGAAGCATTGGTTGGCAGTGTTGCTCGAATCCTCTTTTAAAACCACACACTGAATGATTGAGACAAGACTCTCATTTTGAAGGGAATTCAGTCATGTGGGTTTCCATTAATTATTCGTCCTTTATAGAAACAATGCATCGGAAAGAAAAAAAAAAAGCACTGGGACCTAATGCTTTTCATGGTGTTCATTTCTGTCAGCTGGTTTTCAACAGCATTATTATTCTGCACCATAATCATTCACAAACAAATGACTCTTATGAATCACTGAATCAATCTGAATAATTCTTGATTTACTGACTGCAATAATTCCTTTTATAATGTCTTACTGGAGCATTCAAGATTGAGACAAGCCTCTGCACTCTTGCAGGAGAGAGTGGGAGGAACAAGTAACATGCAGGTGGAACATTGCACTGTCACGCCATTAATAGAGTGACACTTTATTTATCTGACGGTGAGTTTCAATGGTGCTACAGGCCCCTGGACTAACAATCCACATGGAGCAACGTAAACACGACTCAGCTATGTGCTTCTCCAGGCAGGCGGACAGTACCGCGCTCTCTTAAACAATGTGCTCTGGAGATCGCGTATACGAGCCATTAAAACGAGTCGCATATCAGATAAGCCCTTCTGCCAACACCATGCGTGAACAGTCAGGCCTTTCTACACTGAAAGCACAAAACGCCACATGATGTGACAATCAAAGCCTTTCAAAACATATGTGAGTAGTTCTCACGCTGCTGCTCATCTACAGTTCAATTGCAGATCTTGCTATACTAACTAACTTTTAGTTGCATCATAATTTATTCCTGTGATGGCTGAATTTTCAGCATCATTACTCCAGTCTTCCACGATCCTTCAGAATTCATTCTAATATGCTGATTTGGTGCTCAAGAAACGTTTATTATTATAATTATTAGCAATGTTCAAAATGGTTGTTTTGCTCAATATTGTTGATACTTTTTTTCAGAATTCTTTGAGGAATAGAAAGTACAAAAGTACAGAGCCCCGCACATGACATGCAAGAAAAAAAAAGGTAAATCCTGTGCACATTTTACTATTTCGTTCCCTTGATTTATAAATCGGGCGCAAGATTTAGCAAATCGAGGGAACTAAATAGTAAAACGTGCACACGATTAATAAATCATGGGAAACAAATAGTAAAACGTGCACACGATTTAGAAACTGAGGGAACAAAATAGTAAATCGTGCACACAATTTAGCCTACTAGTTTTTTACTCCGTGTCATGTGCGGGGCTCAGTACAAAAGAATAGAAAAATTATTATAAAAAAAATAAATCTGTTAAATTGCCACTTTTTATCAATTGAATGCATCCTTGAATAAATGATTTAGTTTGACCCCAAACTTTTAAACAGTAGTGTATATTTTTATTAGGTTGCAACAATGCAGTTAGTCCACAGTTCAATAAATACCTCGGTTTTTAACCACGGTTTTCGGTTCGGTTTGTTTATTTGCTTCTTTTTTTATTCTATTCTTAGGCGACAGGAAGTTATACTCTTTCTTTATTTTACTTAAAACACTTGAAAAACCTTACTTAAACTTAAAACTTTACTTAAAAAAAACCTTGTACACATTCCTAGTGTATTGTATAATATAAAATAAATATATATAAAGATTTACAGTGGCCGCTCAGAGATGTACAGTAGCATTTAAGTATGCAATTGAATAAATAAATGTAGGTTAAAATTAAAACTACATAGTCTTCAATATACATTGATTATTTTTTTTTTTTTTAATTATTATTCAAGAGCAGTGAGTGATTTTCTCTTTGTCTTTTGTTGTTTTATTAACATAATTTTAGAAGTGAACTGTCACTTAAAGGACAAGTGTTCAATAGGCTGTGTTGCTGTCAATTTAAGGCAGCTCATATACAGACACGCTATTTTACTTTCACTTAAGACATAACCGATGTGTTTATATATGTTAACCTTGTGTGTATTTGACAGTCTTAGCGCAGTAAGTCTACTTAGTCCAGTAATCACGTGTGTGTGACAGGCGCATGTAAAACACGAATGAAATGGTTAACCAGCAAGGCTTTAAAACGCGGCTAAACACCCTTAACTTTAGTGCGTATAATTTAATATTTGCTCATATCTGCGCGCAGACTCACAGACGCACTCAAACAGAGCCGAAATAAACTGAGATGAATATTTCAAACTGAGAGAAATAGAACTAATTAATTAAATGCAAAACCGAAGAAAAAAAAAAGCAATTCACAAGCACGTATTGAACCGTGAATGCTGTACCAAACGGTTCAATATTATATTGAGAATTGTGGCATCCCTAATTTTTATATATTTTTTTCTAAACGAGAAAGTGTAAACTGTTAATGCATCCATCTACTAAAAGCTTCAAAGCTAGAAAATAACTAAAAGCAACACACAATTTCATATTCAGAAATGCACTGTAAAAATATATGATCATGTGTTCTGACAACATATACGTTTTTTACATTGCATTGCAAAATAAGTTAAGCAAAATAAGTAATTTTCAACTTGTTTTTTATAAGTCATATAAGATTCAGGATTTTTAAAAAAAAGGGTTGATTCACCCCCCCAAAAAAAAAATATCATAAATTTTTCACCCTCAGGTCGTTCTAAACCAACTTCGTAACACGAATTAAGATATGTTTGATGAAATCCAAGAGCTTTCTGACATAGACAGCAACACAGCAACCATTTATCAAAGTCAAGAAAGGTAGTAAAGACATTGTTAAAATAGTCCATGTGACTCCAGTGGTTCAACCTTAATGCTATGAAGCGACGGGAATCGTCTGCAAAAAAACAAAACAAAAACTTTATTCAACAATCTCTTCTCCTCTGTGACACTCTCCTATGTGATTCACATAAGCGCTATATTGTGAATAGCCTAACAATGTGAATACAATAAGAGAGTGACATGGGACAGAAGATATTGCTGAATAAAGTAGTTATTTTAGTTTTTTGTGCACAGAAAGTATTCTCGTCACATCATTACATCAAGGTTGAGCCACTGGAGTAACATGGACTATTTTGCAATGCCTTTACTACCTTTCTGGGCATTGAAAGGGGTCGTTGTGTTGCTGTCTATAGGGGGTCAGAGAGCTCTCGGATTTCAGCAAAAATATCTTAAAGGGGGGGTGAAATGCTGTTTCATGCATACTGAGCTTTTTACACCTTTAAAGACTTGGATTCCCATCCTAAACATAGACAAAGTTTCAAAAACTAATGTTGGACGTTTGATGGAGTATTTCTGTGTTAAAAATACTCCTTCCGGTTTCTCACAAGTTTCGGCGAGTTTTTTTCGAGTATGGGTCTAATTGACGTTAAATAGAGCGGAAGGTCCTTGTATGGGCTGTACGGGCTCTTCTCCCGGAAGGGTGCGCGCGCGCGTAACTAGAGGGAGAGAGAGGAAATGCACGCTGTAAACAGTCTCTCAGGTGCAGATCCAGTCCTCCGTGAACACTTATGTCGCGCCCCGGGAAGGCAGCGCTGCATTTGAACCGATTTGAACGCAGAAATGACGGGAAGCTTCAAGGCATCGCTTCAGTCGCGTCGCAAAGTGGATTTCCACGGTCACTGCTGTCACAGGACTTCACCAAATCATACCAAAGAAGTGTGTTTTTGACAGAGCGGTCCTGCTTTGGAAGATGCCGGTGAGTAAATCAACTTCAAATGTCTCTGCTATTGGCTACCGTCGCATGAGTAAACATCAGTAAACGATACGATCGCGTGCTTCGTCATTCAAATGCGCTAACGGTTACTCCATTGTTGTTCTGTATAACGTTACACTAGTCTGACGTGCAAAACCGTTCTGCTTGCTACTTCTAAGGTCTAGTCGCATACAATAGTCCATAAACCGAATCATGTCCTCATACACTGCGAGTAAAGACACAGAAATGTGGAGAGGCCATTAAATACAGTAACTTACATACCACAGAGACGGACGTCCTGATGTTGCCGTTTCTCCTGTTCAGTTTATTTCAGCCTCAGATTTGATTGTGGATCATTATCTGTATTAGCTGAGATAGATGGGTTTCTCCACGCTTGAGGACGTCACCGCTTTGCGCGCTTGTGATTCTTTAGCTCCGCCCACACGATACGCCTCCAGGCGCTCGGTTTTTTCCGGAAAGACTCGGTACAGCCCATATTTCTTTTATAAATATGATAAAACTAAAGACTTTTCGGAGATATGAAGGATGCAATACTACTCTATAGGTACTCAAGATTGACATGAGATTGACTGAAACTGAGTGTTTCACCCCCCTTTAATTTGTGTTCGGAAGACGTAAGTCTTATGGCTTTGAAACTACATGAGGGTGAGTCATTAATGACAGAATTTTCATGTGTTAAAGTTAAAAGTGCAATACTATTATTGGTATCAACACAGCCAAAATATAATATCACCAAAAACCTGTGGAGCTTCCTGCTAATTTCTGCTAGCGGAACAGATTTGAACATGTTTTATAATAACTGCTTACTATTGTAAAATACAATTTATTCCTGTCATGGCAAAGCTGAATGTTCAGCAGCCATTACTCCAGCTTTCAGTGTCAATTGAAAAGTGTTAAACATCATAAAAACAGTTCAAATATCCTATCCGCCAAAACCTGTGGAGTTTTCTGCAGATTCCTCCAGACTTGGTTTATAACTTATTACTCTGCACATATGTCAAACATACAAATAAGTGCATGCAGGGAGGCTATAATATTTCTGAACAAATGACAGACACTCACCCATCTAGTAATAGGATTGCGTTTTTACGAGGACGGCCGATGTTGGGCCCATAGAGGTTAGCTCGGCTGTAGAAACGCACCGACTGCAGTAACGTCCTCAGAAGAGTGTAATCCTGAGCCAGACGAGAGCTGTTGACTGAACGAGCAACCATTGTGCGGTAACTGTTGGGCTCTGTGCGGGGAAATAAAAGAAAAATTACACGATGAGACTCTGCTTTACTACAACATAATCAATGATGAATTCAAAAGGGAATTTGTTCAAAAGTTTGGGGTTTGGGATCTTTGTAATGGTTTTGAAAGTCTCTTTTAACTAAGACTGAATTTACTTGATAAAAAAATGCACAAAAAAGGAGCCTGACAAGCCAGACCCACATCAAGATGTTTGGTCTGGAAACTCACCATAGACAGGACTCAATCCGAGGGGCGGGATAAACGGCTGTCTTTCAAACTCCCTCTGCACGCGATAGGATAGCGCTACACCAACCAGAGCAACGTGAAGCGGAGCTAGTTGATTGATTAAACTTTTGCCATATCCGGTCTGCAAAACTCCGAAAACATCTTCCCTTTTTAAGAATGACTTCAGTGCCGTTCTTTGTTCTTTTCTCAGAGAAAAGCTTAACTCTAAGTCTTCCAGAGTCGCAGTCAAAGCTGATTCAAAAGGCCGCCGTTCGCCAGCTTCTGTGTTTACTAGAAGCACGCAAGCGCAACTCTGCCGTCATTATGTTAAGCTCCGCCCACCGACTCTATACACGATGTGATTGGTCCGACCAGAGTTTGTCGTTTACAGCTCAGAAGGGTATTGAGAGTTGCTAGACAACACTCACAGGCAGATTAGATTTGCTGCTGCTAGGGTGCGTCTAGATTTCTAGGCTAACAAAAAATATTTTAATTTGTTTATCTATCTATCTATCTATCTATCTATCTATCTATCTATCTATCTATCTATCTATCTATCTATCTATCTATCTATCTATCTATCTATAATATGAAACATTAATACAATTTAAAATAACTGTTTTAAATTTTAATATATTTTAAATTTTAATTTATCTGTTCGTAAAGCTGAATTTTCAGTCACAAAATCTTTCAGAAATGATTCTAATATGCTGATTTGCTGCTCATGAAATTATCAATGTTAAAAAACACATTTTAGTGGAAATGGAAAAAAAAAAATCAGGATTCTTTGAACTTTCACTTTAAATTCAAAAGAACACCATTTATTTATTTCGTAACAAATGTGAAAATGTAAACTGTCACTTTTGATGGCTTTTGCCTCAATAAACTGACTTAAATAACTGCTTATTAATATTATTAAGGCAGTTGTTTGTTTAAGTATTAGGTAGACATTGGGTAGGATTACTTGCTTTATGAATAGTGATAAGCAGCTAATATTCTAATAATGTGGATGTTAGTCACGCGTAGCCAGATCTATAGACTGACTTAAAAAGTCTGGACTCTGTCCCAGCTTTCATTGGCCAAAGACCACCCAAGAGGCCGTTTGATTGACGTAATGCAACCTATCACAGTGCCTTTTGTTCCACGTCATGTTTAGGGTAAAGTCGACGTCCCGGGAATAACAGACCGGCCAGCATCTATAAATTATTAAAAAATATTATTATCGTTTCGTGCAAGTTCACTGCAACAACGGAGTTGGAAATTTCCAGCGTTTAGTTGATCACGTTAAGTGCTCATTGTCACAGATGTAAACATGAAGGTGTTCTTCTTCCTCCAGGAGGACCACAATCAGAGGACGACTTTGAAACTTCTGAAGTGTTTCCAGATAAGTGTGCCATATGCATCAGACGTTCAGCCAGCGGTCCATGGGCGTGACTTCTGAGGCTGAGACTATATGGATGGTAATGGTGAGAACTAGACACTAAACTAAAGTCCCACATTTTTAATTTTAAATCTTACTGACCCCAAACCTTTAAAAGGTAGTAAATATATTTGGACTTTTTTTCTTTGGAGCTTGACAATTGTGGCAAGTACAAAACGCATTTTCGCTGAGCTATGCCTTTAAGACTTTTGATGCAAGCTGACACCCGATCGCAAACTGCCTTTGAATTACGACCTATATTGCGGTCAGCACTTTGTAAACTATTTAAACAAGGCAACACTTGTGGGAGGTGCACACTTGAAATCACAGCGAGGACGTTACAGAAGTCAAGTGGCGAACTTTATAAACATCTCAGCCTGTGTGAGTGTGTGTTTGTGTAGGGAGAGAAACACAGAAATGCTGAGCTTATGTGTCAATACAGTACTGGGCCAGACCGAGGCCAGTGGAAAATATGAGACATTATTATTATCCATTAAAATATTATCCAGATCCTATCATTTGGAAAAAGCATAAATAACACAGTCATGAAATAAATCATCCCAGTGCCCATGCATCACTTTGTGTCACCCTGGCACGACCCACTCAATAAACATCCACCCACAGCTGAAAATATTTCCCTTTGTTTCATTTGGACTCTTAGTTCGCTTGAAAGTGTTTGTTTTTGAATTAACAGCTTCGCAAAATCTGATTTAGCAAGTTATCCCTAACAGCTTTTCTTCGGACGTGATTATTGTTACAGTTGAGGACAGAAAGACAAACATCCAAATGGTTGTTCCAGTAATAACGTGCTTTTATTAGAATTCGTTCAATGGAAAGATTCGACTCTAATCTGGACTCTTATTCAGTATTACATGACAGATATTAATTAAGATATTATATAATAATTTTTACATTCAATATGAGCAGGCAAATTGAGCTGTCTCTTTTTAGGCGTTCTGCTTCCTTCGGTCTCATGACAAGCTTAGAGCAAAAGCAGCACACCTGCAGTTTTTCTATGCAAACAGCTAGTAACGTTTTGACACATGTAAATTGTAGCCAATAAACAAACGATTAAGAGAATATATGGTTTGTGTACATTCTTAAATCGGTCTCTGGCATTTTTATAGGTTTAGTGTTTATTATGGAAAATACTAAGGTTGCAATATATATATATAGACAGCATTTGCAGCTTGTAGCATATGTAGTATAGTGTGTGTATATATATATATATATATATATATATATATATATATATATATATATATATATATATATATATTATACACACACACACACACACACACACAGTATATATACTACGGATAAAATGTAATGATTGGAACCCATTATCAAGTCAAAAGTGTGTTGTTTTGATGTTTATAGAGAGACATTTGATACAAAGGCATCATGAATGGGGCAATTTGCAGCATGCCTGGCATAGGACAAAGGATGAATGAGTGCTTAGAGCAGATTACAGAGTCACCAGGTGTCCTTTTGGATTCTGCTTTGTGAATTTGTCTCCTGACATAAGCCTATCCGAATGGGATTAGTTTTATATGAAGAGGTGGGGTAATGTATTAACGACCAGAGCTTCTTGAATTGGCCTTGCCAGTACTTTTTCCAGACTGCACATGAAAGCCTGCTTCTATAAAATTTTCTCAGTTTATCCAGCGGACACTTTTCCCGCCTGTATGCCGCCGTACATCAAGCACTTCAAGTGTCTCAAGTGGGTGGTGGTCAATGAGAAGACAGCAGAAAATTAGAAGATACTTGTTGAGTATAGATTTATGGGCCTTTTTAAATTTGCCATTTTTTTCTCAAACATTTTTGTGCTATCACTTCAAGACAGTGTAAAGAAAGAATGAGACTATAAGGATAAGGACAAATGAAGTTTCACAACTTGTTTCATGATTTATTTTGCTTGTATTAATAAATGAAATGTAATTTCTCATCTTAATGCAATCATGTTTAATGTTTCCAGCATAAATAATTATCTAAGCAAAATGCGTAAAGGCATATAATATTTTTTGTATTAAAATATCCAAAACCCACTAGAACAATGTTATATATTTTGTTGACTTGTGTACTTACATTATCCCAAATTTTTAAATAAGCAGTTTTAACCAGGACATGGACCATTGCCTATCAATGACATCATACCATCGTTTCCAGTTTTATTTAGTAGAAACTATAGAAACACCAAAGACTCTTTAATATGTGTTTTAGTAGACAGTGGAGCAACTGTTTGGATACATTCATCAACAGAAAGCAAATCATTGTTATATAGCTCAACACAGTTAGTCTTATTGTTTAAATCTCATTGTTACCGTGTTTTACCATGCCTTATATCGATCTTGATTACTGCAGTTTGCAACAAGTGTCTCATATAGCCGCAGAACGAACATACAGAGTAGCACTATAACATAACACATTATAACGATTACAACACACTCAAATGTATCTAATATGATAAAACAGTGCAGCATTACCCTACATGCCCATGACCGGGAAAAGCAGATATGCGGCATAATAAAAGCTCAGTGAATTCAAGGCGTCATCAAGCTACGTCTTTGTTTTGTGTCCACTTCTAGCGGCATAGTTACTTATTGTGGCTTTAACACAATTGCTCAGTTCTGTGACAGCGTTGTATAAATGTACACACCTATTTTATCATTTTGTCAAAACTTAAGAGCTGATTGTGAATGTACAAAGATTTATAGACTTCCTGTGGGGAAAATCAAGCTTTTAATGTTGTTTATCTATGTGGTGTTTTTATTACGCTTTCAGACAAACAATGTGAAAATTCATAAGTCAACACCATTGCTGAGTATTTTCTCCCTAAAATTAAAGTGTACCAAAGACAGTCTCAAAAATCCGGTTTGATTCAGATATCATAGATTACTTTGTAATTTAGCATATAATGAACTATTGCTATTAACTATTGCTACAATTTCTGAAGCAGGGGCTGGTCTCGAGAAGCCAGGTTGTTCCACTATTTTCTGTTGATATGAAAAATCCTGTAAATTTAGCAATATAGTGGTTGAATTGCAGTGGAGCAAAAAAGTATTTAGTCAGCCACTAATTGTGCAAGTTCTCCCACTTAAAAAGATGAGCGAGGCCTGTAATTTTCACCATAGGTACACTTCAACTATGAGAGACAGAATGGTGAAAAAAAATCCAGAAAATCACTGTCTGATTTTTAAAGAATGCATTTGCAAATTATGGATGAAAATAAGTATTTGTTCACCTAGAAAAAAAGCAAGATTTCTGGCTCTCACAGACCTGTAACTTCTTTAAAAGGCTCCTCTGTCCTCCACTCGTTACCTGTATTAATGAAACCTGTTTGAACTTGTTATCAGTATAAAAGACACCTGTCCCTCAAACAGTCAAGACTCCAAACTCCACTGGCCAAGACCAAAGAGCTGCCAAAGGACACCAGAAACAAAATTGTAGACCTGCACCAGGCTGGGAATACTGAATTTGCAGTAGCTTGCACAGCCAACACAGCTTGGTGTGAATAAATCAACTGTGGGAGCAATTATTAGAAAATGGAAGATATACAAGACCACTGATAATCTCCCCCATGGGGTCAAAATGATCACAAGAACGGTGAGCAAAAATCCCAGAACCACCTAGTAAATTACCTGCAGAGAGCTGGGACTAAAATAACAAAGGCTACCATCAGTAACACACTATGCCGCCAGGGACTCAAATCCTGCAGTGCCAGACGTGTCAGCCTGCATAAGCCATGACAATGATCGCAAACACACCGCCCAGGCAACGAAGAACTGGCTTCGTAAGCATTTCAAAGTCCTGGAGTGGCCTAGCCAGTCTCCAGATCTCAACCCCATAGAAAAGTTGAAGTTGAAAATCTGTGTTGCCCAGTGACAGCCCCAAAACATCACTGCTCTAGAAGAGATCTGCATGGAGGAATGGGCCAAACTACCAGCAACAGTGTAAAAACCTTGTGGTTTCTACTTTCATAAAACATTTGACCTCTGTCAAACAACAAAGGGTATATAACAAAGTATTGCGATTAACTTTTGTTATTGACCAAATATTTATTTCAAACTTTCAAAAGAAACTCGAAACTCAAATTTTAACTCGAGTTAAAAGTCCCTTCTGCTGTCCATAAATGTATCCATTTAAACTCATCTTCTGATCATCAAAATGACAAACATTTTCTTCTTGGAAATGTGTTCATGCTTTAAAATATTTTGAATGTAACTCTGCACTCTTGTTTCATTTAGTAGGCTATGTGTGCACAGTTGCTATTGGAAATATTGGTTTAATTCAGTCATATGTTAGAAGCAGAAACTGGTTTAGAAGAAGTAGAGTAAGAGTGAATTATACAGGCCAGTCTACATGTCGATGTATCAGAATGGTAATGCATTTTATGTATCACCCTCTACAATCAACCCTCTACCAAACAGCTAATAATGTGTTACTTATGTTGTTACATAAACCATTTTCCCGTTCTCCATCTCAGAGTCAGACAGGTGCCTTCTAAAAATCAGCATAATTTGAACATCATAGAAAGCCTACAAAGGAAAGCACCGTCCCGCATTTTGACGGGACTGGTTACATGTTTGTGGCGGTAAGAAACAGGGCCAGTTTCAAAACGTGTTTTTGAGACTATCTTCGGTACTATGCCGTTTTAAGGAGAAAATACTCAACAATGCTGTTTACTGATTCATTTGCACATGGTCTTCCTTAAAGCATATTAAAAATAACCACACAGACATTTAAACAATATTACAAACTTGATTTTCACCACACTTGTTCAATAATTCCACCTTGCAAGGATTAAACCTGCAACCTTTTAGGTACACACTCAAACAATAATTACTTCTAGATGGATTCTTGTTTTCTACTTCTGTAGATGAATGATGTATGTCATTCCATGTGGCTGAATGACAGCATGTTAAAGTTAACCCTAAATAGCATTTTTGAATCTGCAGCAGAGAGGACTCACCATTTCCGAGCTCCCAGGAGATATTGTATTTTTTGCCGGCGCTGTATTTGAGCAGGTTCAGAGCACTGGAGGCGTTCCATGAGTTGTCAGGGTTTCTGTGCAAGGCATTCAGCCCAAAGATCAGGTGCAGTCCCGCGCAGTCGGCAAAGTTGTAGAGTTTGTCTAAAGACCTGGCTGGGAAAAAGCCAGACAAAGCTGTAACATTGATACTCAATTTTTTTAATCATAGAAACCATTATACATTTGTTCTTTAAAATGTCAAAATACCATTGGACTATTGAGGTGTTTCTCAACTGGTAAGTTGCAAGATGTTGTCAGTTAGTAAGCCATTGAAGTACCAAAAAATTAAGTGACTGGTATGTTTTGTGTTTGCTGGGAAGGATTTGCATGCAGCTAAGATGTTAATTATATTCATCAGGATCAGTGTCCATGTTGAACAGTTCATATTAGTATTGTGTATTTACCATGGTAACTGTTTCCATAACCTTAACTCAAAATATCACTTTATTTTCACTTTGTGCTATTTTCTATATTTTTAATGACTTTTGTCATTGTATTAACAAAAATAGTTTGGGACTGTTATTTAAAAGCCTTATCTTATATACTGTTTATTCATCAGTGTTAGTGATATTCTACTTGTGTGTGTTTGTGTCAAAAATAAAAAATGAGTCGGGTGAGGTCTACTGGACTATTGCATTCTGACTATAGTAATTTCCATTATTATACTTTATACACTCACCTAAAGGATTATTAGGAACACCTTTTCAATTTCTCATTAATGCATTTATATAATCAACCAATCACATGGCAGTTGCTTCAATGCATTTAGGGGTGTGGTCCTGGTCAAGACAATCTCCTGAACTCCAAACTGAATGTCAGAATAGGAAAGAAAGGTGATTTAACCAATTTTGAGGGTGACATAGTTGTTGGTGCCAGGCGGGCTGGTCTAAGTATTTCACAATCTGCTCAGCTACTGGGATTTTCACACACAACCATTTCTAGGGTTTACAAAGAATGGTGTGAAAAGGGAAAAACATCCAGTTTGCTGCAGTCCTGTGGGCAAAAATGCCTTGTTGATGCTAGAGGTCAGAGGAGAATGGGCCGACTGATTCAAGCTGATAGAAGAGCAACTTTGACTGAAATAATCACTCATCACAACCGAGGTGTGCAGCAAAGCATTTGTGAAGCCACAACACGCACAACCTTGAGGCAGATGGGCTACAACAGCAGAAGACCCCACCGGGTACCACTCATCTCCACTACAAATAGGAAAAAGAGGCTACAATTTGCATAAGCTCACCAAAATTGGACAGTTGAAGACTGGAAAAATGTTGCCTGGTCTGATGAGTCTCGATTTCTGTTGAGACATTCAGATGGTAGAGTCAGAATTTGTCGTAAACAGAATGAGAACATGGATCCATCATGCCTTGTTGGTGGTGGTGTAATGGTGTGGGGGATGTTTTCTTGGCACTCTTTAGGCCCCTTAGTGCCAATTGGGCAGCACTTAAATGCCACGGCCTACCTGAGCATTGTTTCTGACCATCCCTTTATGACCACCATGTACCCATCCTCTGATGGCTACTTCCAGCAGGATAATGCACCATGTCACAAAGCTCAAATCATTTCAAATCGGTTTCTTGAACATGACAATGAGTTCACTGTACTAAAATGGCCCCCACAGTCACCAGATCTCAAACCAATAGAGCATCTTTGGGATGTGGTGGAACGGGAGCTTCGTGCCCCGGATGTGCATCCCACAAATCTCCATCAACTGCAAGATGCTATCCTATCAATATGGGCCAACATTTCTAAATAATGCTTTCAGCACCTTGTTGAATCAATGCCACGTAGAATTAAGGCAGTTCTGAAGGCGAAAGGGGGTCAAACACAGTATAAGGCCTCGTTTCCACCACAGGAACTTTAACCAGGAACTTTGGGTGGTACTTGGTGTGTTTAGACCGCAGGAACCAGGGTCTAAATGAAGTTCTGGGTAAATATTTCCCCTCCAAACGGCCCTGCTCGCGAGGTAGTACTTTTTTAAAGTTCAGGAACTTTCAAGGGCGGGACTTGGGCGCTGAACATGCTGATTGGTTTAGCATTTTATTTCAACCGGCATTTTTAAAAGTCTTTTGCGAGGTTCGGTCTACGTTCAGTAAATATCAGTCTTGCTCTCTGTCTGATGGCGCGCGTTCATCTCAGCCATCTCACGTGCAATGTCCGTAATAGCTGATAATAATATACATTGTCATTTTAAATCTAGCTTTACAAGCTTTCTGAATATGCTGCAGTCTGCTGGATCTCCATATTGGTGCTCTTTTCTGTCGTTGTTAATTTCCTCTTTAGTAAACCTAAACATAACCAGCAAAAAGCAGCACAGCTTGAATCTCTTCCATACTCGTTATTAATTTTTTTACAGTCTATTTTTCACCATGTAAACGACCTGACCGATTACTTTTAAGTGTGCGTCCTTACATGACGTGACAGTAGGCTTGGGCGGTAATACGGTAAAATGGTATACCGCGGGATCTAAAAATAGCAACGGTATCAGTTTCAATACCGTCAAACCGTCAAAAAAAAAAAAACAGATCAACTTACATATTGCTGATCAACAATTAATTATTAAATATTTAATAAGTTGAACTAATTAAACTATTTACATATTAAATACTATTTATTTATTAAATGCCTAAATATGTATATGCGTTGTTGTGACAGCGTGGATGAGAGAGAGAGAGAGAGAGAGAGAGAGAGAGAGAGAGAGAGAGAGAGAGAGAGCGGAAAAGACGGCGAGTCGGGCACTGAGTTATTCGGTCTCGAAAAAGAACATAGCTTCTGCAGTTTGGAAGTATTTTGGGTTTTGACGGTAAATACAGACGAGGCAATTTGCAAATTGTGCAACAAAAAGATGACCGCAAGAGATGGAAATACCTCGAACCTAAGGGCGCATATCCGAAACCACCATCCCCACTGCTGCGTGGATGAAAAACAGAGCGCACCCTCGGACTATGCTGTAATATTGCCGAAGCCTTTTGTCACACAGCTGGCAATGTAAGCAATAAGCATGAACTCCACAAAAATCAAGTGGACATGGGACTCACAAAAAAAAAAGTCAATTGTCTGACAATTGTCTCATAACGGTAAGCATAAAACGTGCAGAGAGTTTCTCAGGGGCAGGGGCTCAAATGTAAAAAATAAAATAAAAATATAGGCCTATATATATATATATATATATATAAGCCAAGCCAACAGTTTGTTGATGCTGTCTGAGCCTTACATCATAATGTTTTAATTATTCACGGTAATACCGTATACCGAGGTAAAATAGGGAGGAGGTTTGACGGTATCAAAATTTGGATACCGCCCAAGCCTACGTGACAGCGCGCGCCGCGCTCATGTTGACAAGAGAGGAGAGCTAATTTTTCTGAGGGGTAAACTTTTTATTTCGTAAGTTATGAAGATAATGTTGGAATAATGACACAGCCTATATTGCCCCAGGCAGTTTTTACTTTAACTGTGCCTGACAGAAGATTTTTTTTCTTCTAAGATGATTATTACACTTTACAACAGATAAATAGCTTATATAATACTGTATTAGTCCTGGTGGCCGTTAAGAGTTGCTATGGTTACAGTTAACATATTCCAGCTGCTGGAGAAAACAGCGTTGACATTTTTGATGCGGCAGACAAACTGCATGTGATAAAATGATTGCGTTTGAAAGTCATTACATGTAAACACCAGATCGGTTTAGATAACGTCTCATGTAAACAGTCCACTAAATCTTTCAATCGGTACACACAAAAATGATTACTGTCCGTCACTGACTTGGAGGAGCAGTCCTACATCACCGGACTAATTTGCCTAATCTTCACGGAACTCTATTTAGCGGTGGAAACGTAGACAGTTGTTGCAGATCTGGGGGGGAGAAAAGTTCCTGTAAAAAAGTTCCTGGTACAAATTGTTCCGGGTAATTTTAGTGGAAACGGGGCTTTAGTATGGTGTTCCTAATAGGACCGGGACTCGATAAAAAAAAATTAATCTAATTAATTAGAGGCTTTGTAATTAATTAATCGAAATTAATCGCATTTTACTTGCATATAAATATTTGACCTGAGAACAATGAGAAGTAATTTTTTCACATGGATTTTTAGTATACCATTGAATAATGACTGAATACATACGCTTAATCAACAAAATATTGTTTATTTATTTTAGTCCAGCAGACACCAGCGCAATGTTTGCCATTAAGTGTAGCAAAAGCATATTTCTGATATTTGAGGCTCGATGTGCTGCGGTGATACGCAAATTCCTTGTTGTATAGCTTGCACACAACCATGCTCTTGTCGACGCTTCCTTTCGTTTTTTAAAACAAAATTTCCCATCCACAGGGCCAAGCAAAACGGTCTCATCAGCTTCTTCATTCATGTTCACTATGGTTTGTTGTTGACGTGACTCGTGAGCGCTAGTTGGTGTTACAGTATAATCGGTCCGTCGAAACTCATTCATTGAAAAACGTTCCGCGGTGTTATTGGTATTTATTTTTTTGCGTAATTAATTAACGCGTTAAAGTCCCGGCCTTAGTTCCTAAGAATCCTTTAGGTGAGTGTATGTCATATTCCTTTAAAAAATGAAAACTTAAAGTTGTACCTTTTTTAAGGGTTTGTTCACACTTATAATTTCTTTCGCTTGATTTCAGACCAAAACAAAAAAAAACATTTAGTTTGTGTCCGCTTAGCATTCAGATTGACATTTTAACACCGAACCTAAAGGCATAAGGATATGTTCACAATCTGATTGGTCAGCTTTTATGACCTATTTTTCACAACATAACTTACAGAACGTCCAAAACAATGCTGTGTGCTGGGATAAATTTGTTCATTGTATGTATAGCCTACATATGATGTTATTTTGACCATCTGAGATCTAGTAATCAGGTAACCGAGCAATCGCACCAGGGTTCATTTTAATTCAAGTTTTGATGCACAGGGCACAAGCAAACACAACATGCAAACAGATTAAAGGAAATAAAAAACAAAAATGCATCAAATAAAGTATTCAAATTTTAAATATGCCAGAAAGACAGACATGATATGTCTTCTTTTCTTTTTCTTTTTTGCTAATGGACAGCCGTTGGCTAATGTTTGGAAATTCTATCTGTTAAGAGCGGCAAAAATAAACACAAATATTTCAGTACCCTTTGACTTCATTTCCTGTGTTTAAAAAGAAGCAGATGAAACCAAGAGAGGCGCACAGGGAGCCCCATCATGTCAGTGGTGAAAGATTTTGTGCTAAGGGTCATTTATAAGAAGTGGATCCTTTATTTTATGTTGGCACCCATGACTTTGGTCCGTTTCAATGCCGAATCAACCATTTCATTTTAAGAAGACTTATGAGCATTTTCAAAGTTCCTTCATTCACAAAGTTCCTACATCCTTTCTGTCTGTTTATTAACTATATTGGCTCATTTCATTGTACATTCAATTACCAATAAGAGTGTAGTGCAGCTTCGAGGAACACATTTTACTGTATTTAAATCCTTTCCACAGACAAAAACATCAGCACAGAAAATGCTGCAGGTCTGGAGATTCTTTCTGGGCATATGTACAAACGGCTAACATCATAAGGTAGTCTTGGCATTAAAAGCACCCAAATACATCTGTTCAGAGATTACATTTATTATATTCTTTGACTGCAACATGGGCAGAAGTTATGTTCCTCTCTTTAGCATTTTTGGGTAGATGTGAATCGGAGAAAAGCAAAACAAGAATGCAAACAACAGGCAGAAAATCAGTCAGCATGGATGGTAATGGACATTGGCGTGACTGCTAAAATTCAGTTTAATGCAATCTTTATAGCTTTCATCGCAATTTAAAACATCACCATTAACGGTAAAGTGTCGTTTCCTAAATAGCCTACGTAAATATTCTAATCACATAGACGGTCGTACAAAGTCTCGTAAAAAGATCCAACACATAGCTTCCCTGAGTACCAAACTATAAAAGCTGGTCTTTTAAATCAGCACGTTAAAGCAGCAGGGAAATGTTCCAATTACAGACTCGTTAAAATATTACCATAATGAGGTCAAGATTATGTTTAATTTAAACAAGCAGTGAAACACCAATGACAGACCTTTTATCACTCTTACTTAGCAGGCTTTCAGACATCAAACAAAAGCAGTTATATTGCCTTGTTGACTATAATTAAAAGGCCTTTATACAGCACGTCATATTATATCATTATACCAATCTGGCATAACATTATGACCCTAATATTGTGTTGGTCCCCCTTTTGCTGCCAAAACAGCCCTGACCTGTCACACCGAAGGTGTGCTGTGGTTTCTGCCACCAAGACAAGATTTTAGCAGCAGATCATTTAAGTCCTGTGAGTTGTGAGGTTAGGCCTCCGTGGATCAGACTTCTTCATTCAGCACATCCCACAGATGCTCGATTAGATTGAGATTTGGGGAATTTAGAGGCCAAGTCAACACCTCAGACTCATTTTTGAGTCTTTGAGCTCCTCAAAACATTCCTGAACTATTTTTGCTTTGTGGCAGGGTGTATTATCCTGCTGAAAGAGGCCACAGCCACCATGGAATACCGTTTTCATGAAATGGTGTACTTGGTCTGCAAAAATGCTTAGGTAGGTGGTACTATCTAAGTAACATCCACATGGACCCAAAGACCTAAGTTTCCCAGCAGAACATTTCCCAAATCTTTACACTGCCTCCGCTGGCTTGCCTTCTTCCCATAGTGCACATCCTGGTGCCATGTGCTTACTTGCTGCCTAATATATCCCATCCACTAACAGGTGACGTGATAATGATCAGGTGAAGAGATAATCAGTGTTATTGACTTCAACTGGTCATAATGTTATGCCTAATCGACGGAGCACTCCGATTACTTATGAATGGGAGAAAGTGCAATGCCCAATATGGCGAATAAGCCCTGCCTTCTAAATGAAAGAACCAATCATATAGTTAAATCATCGGGTCACTGCAGCTGCCGTTAGAAGCTCCGGTTACTATAGAAACAGTCAGTGTTCTGAGATGCGCTCTTACACTGCAAGCGTGCTGTGAGCGTCTCAGTTGCGTGGTGTGTCCGTTTTTTTCCCCGGCTCCTATGTTAACAGGTTAGAGCTTGCACACTGCCTGCGTAATACTTGCATCTCACACGCGGCCCGAGCCTTGTGGAAAATGTGTACATGCTAGAAATAGGACAGACGTCTATTTTTCACGCGACACGCGAGCGTGTTGGAAGCGTTTCCAGGCAAAATAGAATAGGAAAAGATAGAGGTGTAACGATTCATCTACTACATCGATGTATCGATTTATATTCCTATGATCCAACTATATCGATCTGTGCTCGGCAAGTTGGCCTTCTGGACGACATATATCGATCTAATATCGTTTTAAAAGGTAATCAATCGAATGTATCGATAATAGGAAACAATGCATTTGATTTTAGCACCTTTAACAAGCTCCGTTTCACCTTCGTTGCTCTGGTTGGTTGTAGCGCTGTCCTATTGGGTGCAGAGGGAGTTTGAAAGACAACCGTTTATCCCGCCCCTCAGTTTGAGCTTTCAATGGTGAGTTTCCAGACCAAACATCTTGATGTGGTTCTGGCTTGTCACGCTAGTTAAACATTACTCAGTCTGCCTATATGTGACGTCAGCCACGCACCACCAGTAGCAGCGCAAAGAAAACAAAACATGGTAAATGGACTGCATTTATATAGCGCTTTTATCCAAAGCGCTTTACATTTTTGCCTCACATTCACCCATCCATACACCGACGGCGATCTCAGCCATGCAAGGCGCCTTGCTCATGGACACTTCGACACTTGATCAGGTGGAAACGGGGATTGAACCACCAACCTTCTGGTTTGAAGACAACCTACATGAACCACTGAGCCACTGCCGCCATAGCACAGACAGGATTTGTCATGACAGCGGATGACAGAGCAGAAGCCAACTAGTGAGAAATGATCAAGCCAGAGGTCAAAACATTGTTTTCTGAATTGCGGCCCAGTTTTTGGAAACACTTTGGCTTTGGAAAAGACGGAGATGTTCTAAATAAGTCGTTTGCTGTTTGTAGTAGTATCAGGTTCAGCCACTGCTCATTCTACCTGAAGAGATGTTGTTTGCACTTTACTTTTGATATTAATATTGTAATATTTTGATTTTGAAAAACAAGCAGAAGTAGCAGTAGTAGTATGTTGGTTGCAATTACTGTACTTTTATTGAAAATGAGAGCAAAAAAGGTTAACTTCCTGTTAATTCATCCTAAACTGTTGGTTACACTTTATTCAAATAAAATGTGACACATTTGCCATTACCTTTTTGTTCATATCCATTGATACCTGGTTCCCTTAAAAGAAACAACAGAAATCTAGGAAACTTCACCTGCATGTATTTATTTCAGTCACACTGATTAAAATTTTTGGCTAAAAATTAACTGAATCGATTTCAAGTCACTGAATCGTTTCGGATCGTATCGTTCTAAATTAACCAATATCGTCCTTGAATCGTATTGACAAACTCAAATCGTGATACGAATCGAATCGTTGTTAAAACGAATCGTTACACCCCTAGGAAAAGATGTTTATATGTCATTTTGACATGAATACATATTAATAAAGGACATTTTCATGTCTGAAAGTCTCTAGGTTAACACAAATGCAGATATAGGCCTAATTGTAATAATTAAAAATAAACATAATTATCGATTTTGAAATGTTGCAATTGTCAATACAGAACGAACTATTGAGCTTATTTTGCCGTAAATACCATATAGTGGTCAATACTGCCGACATTTTCTCTGCTGTATCAGTAGGCTATATATTTATGTTTAACATAAAATATACATGAAGTATAGGCCTTCCCTGTACATCAATTTGCAGCAGCACCGCGTCAGACACACTTCTGGTGTGCAAAGACAGAGAAAACGCAAAGCACACACTGACAAGCAACAGAAACGCCATGCTCATGCCATGCTTGCAGTGTGTCTCCGGCCTCAGGACTGTGTATGCGCATTAGCTTTGCCCAGGCTAAAAATGCTAGACCCCTGAAGGTCTGCTGCGGTATCTGGCACCAAGATGTAAGCAGAATATCATTTATGTTCTGTAAGTTGCAAGTTGGGGCCTCCATGGATTGGATGTGATTGTTTGGCACATCCCTTAGATGCTTGATTGGATTGAGTTACAGTAGCTCGTCTGTTTGATCGGACCACGCGGGCCAGTCTTTGCTCCCCAAGTTCATTAATGAGCCTTGGCCGCCCATAACCCTGTCACCGATTCACCACTGTTCCTTCCTTGGACCAGTGGACATAATACATTGAAACATGTTTATAGAGTATTATGGGAGTTATTTTTGTTGTGCAGCCTTTTATTAAAAGGCTTTGCACTACAAAGTTATTAAAACGGTGCAGTATATCAAAGACAGGTGGATGGAAAACATGCAGGACTCTGCTGTCAGGGCAGAGGAGGAAACAGATCCAGATGTGATTTTGTTCCTCAGGTAACCCACAATTTTGCTCCTCACTACACTATAGATCAGGCAGAGAACCAGCATAGGAACCACTCTAAATGTGCATTGATAACTTATAAACACATGCATTTGGGAATTCTGTAAAAAATATTAAGCAATAAACATAAGCACGAAGTTTGTTGTTCTGAATCAGCCCAACATATAATCTGTCAGTTCTGTATACAGTAGTCCAGTGTTCGGCATTTTGCGTACGTGAGTTTTTGTTGTAGATGTCTATTTAAAAAAAAAAAAAAAGTGTACTGTGCTAATTGAGATTTCTTACAGCTCTTACAGGTTGTTGGCCTTGTCTGTTTCGTTGCTTCTATTACTCTCCCCTTTTTTGTAAGTCGCTTTGGATAAAAGCGTCTGCTAAATGATTAAATGTAAATGTAAATGTACAAGGATGTACAAGCCATGTGATACTGTAAACAGATTACAATAGACGGAATGCAACACTATCGACCAACAATTGTAGTATTTTTGTTATTTAAAGAAAAAAAAAGTGTTATAGTAATTTAATTTAAACGTGTTAGTAATATTTATCTGTTATAAATATTTTTAAATATTAAAAATAAAATATTTATATTTTTTGTAGAACATTTTTGGACCATGTGCCTGGTGTTTTTTCTGTTGTTAAACTAGGAAGTTTAACTAAGAAGTGGATTCGGACACACCCTAAGTACGCTTGCACCATGTGCTTCAGACATGCGCTCACATCATTAAAATAGGTCCCAGCAGTGATAAAATTTACTGTCAGCAAACTCTGATCTAACACAGAACCTCATGGCCGTTTCATAACTTCACACCTTTTGATAACACACTAGATAGATAATATTATAAACAATATGGGTTTAATTCTGTAAGTTAGATAATGCCTAATTTGGCATCTGTAGCCTGTTTTACTGTATTATTTCACCAACGGGTGATTTGAAACGTATATAATGCATTGTTTGCATTGGAATAAAGTGATTGTTATAAGTACTAAATTGAAACAAGATCCTACTGTGTGTTTCGGTGATTAAAACAAATGTTCTCATTGCATATAACAATAATCTTGTGTTTGAAACAATGATTATGTGAACTGAAAATGTGTATAACTGTAATGAAAGCATGGGACAGGGTTTTAAAAGAATGACTAGCTGTGTTGCAAGTGTGATCAGTTTGGATTTTTTAAGTTTTGAAAATATACACCTTAAATTAAATAAGATGGACAGAACCGTGAACATATAGAATGATAGTAGACAGACATGGAGCGACAGAAAGACTGATAGAACGACAGACAGACAAATCGTGTTACAGTTCTTAGAGTTACTACTGTGCAGTAGTTAGCATTTTTTCTGTAAGGAGTAAATCTCATTGATAAAACAGCTAGTTTCCCTAAAAGCAGCTAGTTTGATCAGTTCCATATTGCTGAGCTACAGTAATAAGGTAATTAGTGTGTGAGCGGCATCCTGAGCCAAACGCTCCCTAGAGGTCTGGACGGACCAAGTATTTCCAGAGACATCAGCGCTTTAGCTTTTTTCTTTATCCCTCACTTTCTCTGGCTCTCTCATCCTCCCAGTTTTTCTCCTTATCAGTGATAAAATTAAATGATGACAAATGTCAAAGGCCAAAGCCTCCTTGGAAGGACTGGAAAATAATGTTGTTGACTTTGGGCGATGGTGAAGTTTCTGTCACAGGTTAGCTTGCCACCTGTAATTCATTCATATTGCTTTAACAGTAAATTGCAATAAGAATAAATCTGTAATACAGATAACATGCTTACATGCTTACATGTGATTTTTTAATGATTTTACGCACACAAAGAGCCAAACTCTCAAGACCACATCTGATAGAGACATGTTTTGAATCTTAAATGCTCAATATGTTATTCAACCTGACTCATGCAGTTTGTAGATGATATTCACAGTTATAATTAATGGACGGAAATTATGCTAATTGTGAGTGAGCATGGATATGCAACCTATGTACAAATGATTGGGATATGATGGATTAAAGGTGCTTCATTTTTTTTTTTTGTGGAGGTCTTCTGCAATAGGTTCACATTCATCCAAGGTCAGGCAACACTTTTCTCATTCATACATCACCACATTTCTCAAAAGAGTCTGAGGCCACATCCACATTAAGCCAAAGCTTTCCCCATCCGATCTTTTTTTTTCATAATCTCAAGAAATATCTGCATACTAAAACACTGACTCAAGACAAGTGAAAACACTGACACAAATCAATGTAATATTACATACCAGACCAGTATGTGGCGCTGTAATTCTGCCACAGAGATGCACTAAAAACGGAAAAGAAGACTTGGAGATGTGGGGGGATCACATCATCGTTTCACAAAATATACGGATAGGCTGTACACAGGAAGACACAAGGGTGTCATTTTTCAGATTTATCCACTCAGAGACCCGGTTTCAGAAAATAGCAGTTTCAGGCTCCCAAAACGCCAGATCCGTCTGGATGCAACGCCAATACGATAAAACTAAACAGGCCTCCGTGTGTACGGGGCATAAAACGGTTCGTTCAAACTTTCAGTCTCTCTTCTTTTTGAGAGCCTGCTCTGCTCTGATTGGTCAGAGAGCCCAGTTTGTTGTGACTGGTCTACCTCTTACAGTCGTAAACAAAACATATATTACCATAACAAAAATTTCAGCTCCGGAGGCTGCCTCAGCGCTTGATACACAGTGATACTAACAGCAACAATGGCGTCTGTTTTGCCGTATCAATTCGAGTCCTTATCCTTTAGAAGACCAACATTTGCTTTAGCAGTGCAGAAAAGAGCGTCTTCTCAACATATCGACAACACGGACCAAACTCTCCCAGTCTCAGCTAACAAACTACAGTGTTTGAGGGTGGAAAGCAAAGTCCCTTTAAGACAAGACATTTCACTCAGCAGCCATCTTTGAAACGCAGCGGTCATGCAAGTGCAGCTTCTATCTCTTTGAATGGGGAAACATCAAATTCTCCAAAACTGTTTGCTAAGCTTACGGTTAAATTTCGTGTTTAGAAATTACAAATGTAATCTCTAAATGTTGTTTCTTAATGCTTGAATCATGACAAAAAAACTGAATTTTTCAGCCTGGACAAAGCTAACAAGGTCCTAAGTGCGCATCTCTGAACACTGACATAACATTTATAGCAACCGGAGCTTCTAACGGAATCTGCTGTGACGCTATGACTTTACTAATCATCGATTGGCTCTTTCATCAGTGGGATGTGCTGAATAAACAAGTCTGATTCATGGAGGCCCCGCCACGCAACTTACAGGACTGAAAGGATCTGCTGCTAATATTTTGGTGCCAGATACCACAGCACACCTTCAGTGATCTCAAGGAGTCCATCCCAACACAATATTAGGAATGGGAATAGTCATGGTGTTAAGCCTGATCGGTATATATAAAGTCTTTGAATCAAAGTAGACATTTCTCACAGGCAGCCAGTGAAGACCATAGGCTGGCATCATGCACATTTGTTACATGTAACAGGAAGTCAAACTGTAATTGCTGAAGACCTGTTTCGACTGTTCGGAATCAATTCTTTATTTTAGGAAACAATAACTCCATTCACTTCATTATGCACTTTAAATCTTTAAAACTTTGCAGCTTTTATATGCACACAAACAGCTATATTACACACTTCAATAAATTTAACATTTAAAAAAAAAACATAATGGGGCACTTTAACATACAATCATTTAAAGGGTTAGTTCACCCAAAAATGAAAATTAGGTTATTAATGACTCACCCTAATGTCGTTCCACACCCGTAAGACCTCCGTTTATCTTCAGAACACAGTTTAATATATTTTATATTTAGACCATAGATTCATAACCGTTCGAATCTTTGTTTGCGGATTGAAAACAAACCCAGAAGAGAAGATAATGCTGAATAAAGTCGTAGTTTTTGTTATTTTTGGACCAAAATGTATTTTCGATGCTTCAAGAGATTCTAATTAACTACCTGATGTCACATATGGACTACTTTGATGATGTTTTTATTCCCTTTCTGGACATGGACAGTAGGCTTGTAGTGTGCATACACTTTCATTGGACGAACAGAAATGCTGTCGGACTAAATATAAAATATCTTAAAGTGTGTTCTGAAGATGAACGGAGGTCTTACGGGTGTGGAACAACATTAGGGTGAGTCATTAATGACATCAATTTCATTTTTAGGTGAACTAACCCTTTAAGTATAAAATCAGAAGTTTATGAATCAGTTTTGAGTCTGATGGGGAGTTTTAAGAAAGGTCCATTTTATATTATTTACATAATTTTGTTCACATATTTATGAAAGTTAGTGACTCACTACTCACACCTACCCTGTGCATTTCTTCTACACAGCACTATGTGAATACTGTAGTTTGTTAATATGCCAAAATAAATATGCCCCACATACACTGCTTTCATGTGCAATGTGAAACAGGCGCCAAGAAGCTCTTCAATAACTTCAGCTAATGTAGTGCAACAATTTTGAGTATGAATGCACAGATGTATTTAAAAAATTGGTGCCTTTGAACTTTCTTGGAGTCGACTGTCTGAACTTTTGTAGCCAGTTCAGCAAACGCTGAAGCCAATGAGTAGAACTAAAGTGCCGGATCCCCCCTCTCCCAATGTAATGGAAACAGAAAGGGGTCTGGATATTGTCAGGGTAGCTATCTGATCACAGACATAAGACTCCCATAACAAGCTGGACTGCACCAGAACGCTACGGCTCATTTCTGAGCCAGCTTATTTCCATTTATGACACGTGATTACCTACAGCAACTATCAGGACATGTACACCCAAATTCCAAAAAAAAAACCCAAAACAGATCAAAGCACTCAAAGACATCTCTAAATCCATGTCTATGGGCTCTTATACATACATTGTTTTCAAAAGAAGTGAACAATTTAGAGAAGTAAACTGCATTTTTTTCCCCATCTTGTTCCAGAAGTGTGAACAAGCTATACAGAGAGGTCCAAAAGTACCAGACCCCTTTTGAAAATGTTCGATATTTCTAATTTAAATTATATTTTGATTTTGCAATATAACATCAGACGTTTGGTCCCCTCTCATATGTGGCCAACATTAATTTCTTAAAATGAATTTAAAAAGGCCAGATTGCTTTTATAATCATACGCCACATGTACACACTGTTCGCATTCCTCACCGTGTAATCAATTCTAATTGCATGCAAGCCCCTCACAGAATCCCATTACATGGGATGCAATTACATTAATTACATGGGACGCATTCTTCAGCGTTCATATCAAAAGGACAGTGGAGAAGTCATGTGATCTATACACATATGAGAGGGGCTCATGTTACACCTAAACTAAGGAAATATACACTTGTACACTGCTGAACACTTCAAAGCGAATTATTAAGTTGTTTTTAAGTGCCAAAAGAGCGGTGCAAAATAATTTAGCCATGTAGATTTTGATTATACAGATAATCATATGACAGCACAACTTCAATAAAAGAATAGTAAGTATATTTTCTTTAAAAGTTAGTCACATCTATTTAAAATCTTAAATGTATATATACTGTTTTAACAATAGTAATACTTAAGAAAATAATTACAAAAGAATATTATCCTATTATACAATTATAATTAAATGAAAGCAATACTTTGCTGGCATTAAAAACAATGAAGTGTTTACCACCAAATCCTCCTTAAAAAAATGAAAAATCAATCGATCATTTACTTTTTAATCTGTTCATTTACATTCAAACGTCTGAAATAGAATCTATGACAGACTACTATACATTTAACGGATAGATCTATGCATGTCATGAGAAAATAAAACTCCTAATATTAGAGTAACAATTACAGAAAAATATATTAAAACCTATATATACTAAAACCTTTTATTACCTTTTGGAGATGAAAGGGTTTAGTTTGAGCTGATGCTTTATACCATCATCACTGTCCTCCTCAGAGCTCATTTCCCAGTACATTCAGCATCTGACTCTTATTCGCGATCTCAAACATATTCTCAAAACTATAATTTTCATCTTAAAAGTAAATATTTTGATCGCTGACAGCTTCTTCACCAGATCCACCATCAGGTTACAGTGACACTAATATTTGACCATGTTCAGTATGTGCTTTGCAGTAAATCGCTGCACCATTTCACATTTTTCTGAGTGAACCGTCACTTCAGCAGTGTGTATCAGACATCGCCACCTTGTGGAATAAAAGTGAATTACACTTATTCAGCAAAAATATACTTACAAGGTTGCATACCTTGGGTCGTTAGCGACCCTATACAATTTTTTTTAACAGACTTTCTTTTATAATTTATGTTGTTTTGTAATATTGTTTTTAATGAATTGATTGAGGAACACTAAGAAGGTTGATGTCTACCTTAAAAAAAAAGAAAAAAAGAATGAAGACAAGGGTAGTTAATAACATCCCGAGTCACTAAATTTAAGGGTTAATTGCATATGGTCACATATACACTCTAAAAAATGCTGGGTTGTTGTAACCCAATGTTGGGTCAAATATGGACTAACCCAGCAATTGGGTTGTTTTAGTCCTGCGGTTTGGTAAAATATTTGCCAAAGACAACCCAATCGCTGGGTTAGTCCATATTTGACCCAACATTGGGTTGTTTTTTACTCAGAATTTTTGTAGGTGTAGGGCACTGATAACCGCTTCAAAATGGAATTACCAAATATGAACCATATAAGTGAACAAGAAGCATTTGAATTTTGAATTCAGACTTAGCAACACCCTAGCAACAAGCTACAAAAACCCCTACGAACACCTCAGAGAATGCATAGCAACGGCCTGGCAACCATCCACCATATGCTAGCATCACGGCAACAAATTTGCACAGCCAAACACCATTTACATTTCTTCATACAAAAAAAAAAAAAATTACTATAACAACTCGATTTTTAATTTTTTTTTGTATGAAGAAACGTAAATTAGTTTCACGTGGCATGTGTTGTTAAACTGTGCAGAGACTGTGTGAGAAAGCTTTCCAGTCATTGAAAGTTAATGCTATTATTTAGCCTATTTTAATTCCCAGCTCTCTTTAAAGCAATTTCAAGTTTAATCGTTCAATTGCAGTGGAAAAATAACCAGGGCTAATTATGACTAATGACTACGGATGCTGGACAAATCCTCTGTTTCTGAAGAGGACGGATACTATCCCTGACCCTTCATCAACACTCATTTCTAGCAAAAGAAAACACCACATCACAACGTGCAATAGTTAGAGTAGTTTTAAACCATTACATGAGCGACCTTCTAAGTAACTAAAATGTTAAACAACAAGTAATATCCTGTTAAATCGTAATGAATGGCTTCTGAACTCACTTTCCATTCAATTTTTCAACCACGCAAGCTAGCTGTTATTCCAGCACTTAGGAGCAAAACTCAATCCCACCGCACATCAGTTTTAGGAGGGATCAGTTTGAGGCATTTCAGAGACCCCCGTCAAAGTGTTCCCGTGATGTACGGCAGGCTTCCCTTCAAAATAAGTGCCAGGAAAAGGGGTGAAAATATGGTTTCAATATTCCGGCTATGCCTGTGGTAGTCTGTAGCACACGGTATGTGTCACACAAACCCAAGTGCACTCGTGTTTATAAATACAGAATTACACTGGGACCCTGGTTTGATAGGGCTCGACACACACTCAGAATCGCTCAGGTCAAACCACTTTTGTGTTTGGGAAGAATGCAAACTATGAAGACACCTGTTTATAATTCAGTATGGCTGCTTGGACTGCGTGTGTATTCATCTATGTGCTTTATGTCTGTGTTTTCGGGGGGGTTAGTCGCTATTGTGCATTGATATGTGCACAGAAGGCCACTTTAAGTTGTGTGGCTCTGTTTGTGAGCATACACATACATACATGCGTGAGCATACACATGTCTGTGCGTGTATGTGTACATGTGTCTGGCCATGTGGTTGGCAGTGAAGGAGAGCAAGAGCTGACTGATATGTTAACATCTCAGAACACACTCTGGTGTATAAACATCCACACACGTTTGTGTACACTAATTAATCTTCCCCGTGAGGCTGCCTCATGCACAAGCACATGGTTCGGGCAGCGCAGGACTGCCGCGCTGGACTTTGATTTCCTGCTAGTGTCAACAGTCCTGGGCGCAGGACTGATTGGAGCTGCATTTGATGAATTCAAAGACGAGCGTGTGTGCCAAATTACATCAACCGCTTTAAAATGTCTTATATAAGATCCAAATTCAAACCAAAACCACTTGTGAGGGCAAAGTTGACCAAGAGACTGAACCGAGAGTTTCTAAACATGTCCTTCAAGTATTACTGCTGAGATGCATTATTGTGACATGAAATCAGACCTGCGATAAGAATCATAAGCTGAAACCTAAAAAATGTAAATATCTTGTCTTCCAATTTGAATATTTCACAATGAGTTTTTTCCTCTGATGTGAAATACTTCTACTGCCTTCAAGAACTCCTGGGAAGTTTGTACTTATGAACTTTAAAGTCATATATACAATATGCATATACACACATATGTTTTGGTCTGTGAGATAGGAGAATATTATTGAAAGAGGTCTATTGTGCTCACCAAATTTGCATTTATTTGCCCAATAATACAGTGAAAACAGTAATATTGTGGAATATTATTCATCTTGGAGAACTTTTTCAGTTTGAAACTATTTTAAAAGGAATTTGTTCCTGTGATTTATTCCAGTCTTCACGTGATCCTTCAGAAATCGTTCTATTATGCTAGTTTGCTGCTCAAGAAACATTTCTTATAATTATCAATATTAAAAGCAGTACAGTCCCTGACAAAAGTCTTGTCGCTTATCTATTTTCTAGAAATACCTGATATTAACCTGACTTTTAATTAATTAATTGGTGTTAGAAATAGCTCATATGAAAAGCTAAAACCCTCCCAAATGATGTTTAATGCACTGAAATAAATAATGTTCACATAAAAAATATTTATCATTTAATCAAGACGGAAAGGTCAAATTTTGGCAAGACAAAAGTTTTGTCGCCTATACAGAAATTGAACAAATTTACTGCAAATACAAAAATATGTCAGCAAATTAAGTTGTGGTGCTGTGAGATCCAAATTTAATATCTTGCATGACTTCCATGAGCTTGAAGGACTGCATCCATGCGGTTTGGCAAGGATTCATACAATTTATTGATGAAGTCATCAGGAATAGCTAAGAAAGCAGTCTTGCATGCCTCCCAGAGTTCATCAATATTCTTTGGTTTCGTCTTCCATGCGTCCTCTTTCATCCTATGTGGACGCTCAATGATGTTCATGTCTGGTGACTGGGCTGGCCAATCCTAGAGCATCTTGATCTTCTTCGCCTTGAGGAACTTTGATGTGGAGATGGAAGTATGCGATGGAGCACCGTCCTACTGCAGAATTTGGCCTCTTTTATGGTTGGGAATATAAGAGGTAGCTAAGATTTCTTGGTATTTTAGACTATTGATGTTGCCTTCCACCCTGCAGATCTCTCGCACACCCCCATACTGGATGTAACCCCAGACCATGATTTTTCCGCCACCAAACTTCACTGTTTTCTGGGTGAATCTCGGCTCCATTCTGGCTCCAGTAGGTCTCCTGCAATATTTGCGGCGACTGTGGTGTAATTCAACAGAAGATTCATCTGAAAAATCCACCTTCTGCCACTTTTCCAGCGTCCATCCTTTTAGCAGGCTGTGGGCCTTGGCAAATGCCACACGGTTTTTCAATTGTCTTTTGTTTAGTGCTGGCTTCTGGGCACTGATTCGACCATGGAGGCCATTTCGAGACAGAATCCGACAAACTGTTCTGGTTGACACAGGGACTTCAGGTGACCATGTCTCGTGGAGCTCTGCTGCAGTGGAAAATGGGCTGGCCTTGGATTTTCGAGCCAACAAACGCTCCTCTCGAGCAGTTGTCTTGCGGGGTCTGCCTGACCTGGGCTTGTCAAAAATGTCTCCAGCCTCTTCAAATCTTATTTTTATCCTCTGTACTTGACGCTGAGACACATTGAAGGTGTCTGCCACATCAGCAGTGGATCTGGTCTTCAGCCTCTTGATAATCAAAACTTTAGTCTCAGGGTGAATCTTAGGCATGTTTGCAGAGGTCTAGTTGCAGTTGATGTGAAGGTCTAGTGTACTGGGGTTCTTTTTATACACAAATGAGACCTAATTGATCCATTATTAGTCACAGGTGAAGCCCATATGACAAGGCGACAACACTTATGTCTTTGCAAAAATTGACTCAATGGGATTTACCAAACTGTGTGAATATTAGAATACTTTTTGAAAGTTTAGTTTTTCACTGAAACATTATCACAAAAGCTGGTGGGATTAAAATGAGCCATTTCTTGTAAAAAAATCTTGATTAGAAATATATTTCAGCGCCACTTTAGGTCAATTTGTACACAAGGGACAAGACTTTTGTCAGGGACTGTACATTTTTGTAAAATTTTTGATGAAAGTTACAAAAAACTGAATTTATTTGAAATAGAAATCTTTTGTAATGTTATAAATGATGTTGCTACAATCACTTTTGATCATGTTAATGCACCCCACTGAAAAAAGTGTAATAAGTACAGCTTTTAGTAGTGTGTGTCTTCCTGATGTGTATTATAGGCAGCATAATTCATATTAACAGATCTTCAACAGACACAGAATGTTCATCATCTGCCAGCATGCATACCTTGTATGTCATCAGCTGAAAGGTTTGAAGTGATTTGCATTTGTTCTAGGTGTCAGGGAGACATGATAAGTACGGAGACGTGAAGATCTGTCTAACATTTAATCTCTGCATTGAAATGATGAGCCACTGGGAACAACTACAACTGCTTTTGCTGAAAAACTGCGTCACGTTCATCTTTCGGCAGAATCACATATCTCAAGCTTTTGATATATAAGAGGTCTCCGTACGTCTGTAAGGTCTTTAAGAGGCTTTTAAACGTACCACAAATGTTATAGCTTATAACATCCTCCATTATAAACAAAGCATTTATTGAAAGGGGGGAGTATGTTATTTCAAAACCATTTTACAAAAAGGACCTGGGCTGAGTACAATAACAAACTTGTAGCCAATCAGCAGGTAAAGGGCGTGTCTACTATTGATGGTGAGAAGAGAGGCTCAGTGCACGTCATTATTCAAAACACACGACATACATGACAAACATTTGATGAGAACTAATATATGCTGGCTTTTACTTGAATATGCTTGTGTGTTATGTTCGCTTGTTTGCTCATTTGCGATCGTATTGTGGCTCACTTCAGCGATGATAAAGACCCGTTCATTTTTCCACAATGTATGGAGCATCTAAATCTCCTCACTGTCTGTTTCAAAATCAGCTTACAAAATGTGTCCAACAAGTAAGACACTATACTCCTAATATATGTTTGTTTCCTCTTTTCATGATCTATAGAACTCTAATCCGGTCATAATTGTAATATGTCGTTAGTTAGACTGTCATGCTCGTGTACTATCGCGTTCTCATGAGAACGTTTTTGGATTTTTTTGATTGATATAACTCTCTAATATGGTAATAACTGTAATATGTCGCCAGTTGGACTGTCGTGCTCGTGTACTATTGAGTTGTTCATGAGAACGGTTCGTGTTTTTGTGTAAGGGAAGGGGTGATTTTTTCATTGAATATTAGACCTGGATTAGTAACACACAGATTCTGCCATAGTCGTTGCCTGGGTTACGTATGTGTAAGGCGGAGTTATCAAAATAGGGCAGAGACCCTTTTGGCGGCAGGGGCAAGCTTAGACATCGATGGATAGTAATACACTGTCACAACATACATCTTCAACAGACTGTAGGTCTTACTCAAACGGCCACTGGCGTTCAGTAGGTTAACAGCCTAAACTTGCCTACACTCGATGTGAGCATTGCGTCGCATGAAAAGAAAATAGAAACTATTATTATCACTGACGCTGTCTACACCCTGATACAGTATACAGACCCGTTCAGTTTCTGAAGTAGGCTATTCCACGCAACAGGACAGATGGAAGAGTAAATAGAAGCATAAAGGAGCGTTCACTTTGACTCATCCTGCTTTAACAGCTCATTTGCTTATTTCTGTAAACACTTCAGAAGGATATGCTTTAAGAACAAGTGGATGGTATATTTTAATGACATCATGGATCACTTCGGAGGATTATGGGCCCTATTTTAACAATCTAAGCGCATGGTCTGAAGCGCATGGCACTGATGCACTTAGGGCATAGCCGAATCCACTTTCGCTAATTTAACAACAGAAAAAACTGTTGGCGTGCCAGGCGCATGGTCCAAAAGGGTTGTAAATAATCTCTTAAAGAGTCATGGTTGTGTTTTGGGCTAAACGTGCAATAAACCAACCAGAGTCTCCCATTTCCTTTCAAAGCCAGCTGCATTTCCACCATGCCGAATTCGCTAGTTACATGGTGAAATCTACAAGCGGAAAGACTGAACACTTCTCCAGAGAGACATTTGTTTTATTTTGAATATTTAAAAATGTTTGTGCTTCTGCACGTCCCTGAGTGCATAACAAGCAGAGTGTATGCGCGTTGTGCACCACACATGACTAACAGGCCCTTTAAATAACATAAAAATAGAAACACACCAACAAGGCGCCTGAACACACCTTGTTTTCAGACCAGCACACCCATTGGTGAACAAAGGGGCATGAGTACATTTGCTATTTAAACAACATGACAATGACCGTGAAAATGATAACGGTGTCAGGCTGAAACTAGCAAAAAACACTTGAGTCGCGCCTGGCGTCACATTACAACGGGTGCATGATAGGGCCCTATGTTTGTTCAGAGAATTTGACTAAGATTGTTTTGTAAACAGTATGATGGAGAGTTGACAAAAATACTTTTATTAACAAATGAAGCAATCAGCTGTATTGGATCTGACAGCAGCTACATCAAAAACTGTAAGTAAATGATTTTATAATGGTTTAATTTAATAATTAATTTAATAATTACATTTTTATAACGCAGTTCCATAAAAGCAGATGGGAGTGGAGAGTTCTGCGTGTGATCTACTGACGACGCATAAATAAACACAGACACAGCCGGATCATTTCCATAATCATCTGTTATATCTTTCAATCATCTACCAGTTAGCGTCTGGTTTAAGGCCATATCACTCTGTAGCCCAAGACTGGTTTCCCACTGAAGCTAAACAGGGCTGAGGCTGGCCAGTACCTGTATGGGAGACCAACCGGGAAAGTGAGGCCAGCAGGGGGTGCTCACCCTGAGGTCTGTGTGGGTCCTATCGCCCTAGTATAGTGATGGAGACACTATACTGTCAAAAAGAGCACTGTCATTCAGATGAGACGTTAAACCGAGGTCCTGACTCTCTGTGGTCATTAAAAATCCCAGGATGTTCTAGAAGAGTAGGGGTGTAACCCTGGTATCCTGGCCAAATTTGCCCATTGGCCACTGTCCATCATGGCCTCCTAATCATCCAACTCTCCTTATTGGTTTCATCACTCTTTCTCCTCTCCACCAATCAGCTGTTGTGTGGTGAGCATTCTGGCGCAATATGGCTGCCGTCGCATCCTCCAGGTGGATGCTGCACATTGGTGGTGGTTGAGAAGATCCCCCCTTCTATATGTAAAGCGCTTTGAGTACCCAAAAAAAGAATGGGTGGTTTATAATGGTGCAAACACCAGTAAATTAATGAGCGCAAACCTTTTTTAAATCACCTTACATGATTAATTTAAATACTCTCCTCCCATGAATTTTGTGCCTAAAAGGGAAACTCCTACAAATGCATATCCAATAAGGTCAGCCACGAAAATAACCCTGTCCACACCTTTTCAGCACTTTTTTTGTCACTGTGAGTATTTAGTAAATCCTGACAGTAGATTTTTAATACTAAATGAGGGTTTGCACTGGCTCAAGCTGTTAGTAAATATGGCCCTTACTCATGTGCAATAGCGAATGGGAATTTTCTATGCAATGACTTTAGTCCATCATAACAGTGGCCATTTACTGATGAGCCTTAAAGGAGCTGGCCCTTTAAACGGATCATTTCAGACAGAAGATCAGAAAGAAGGTTAAAATTTTTCTTTTTCCACATATATATTTGGGGGAACAAGCCTTCCTCCAACGAATGTAGTTCATTAACCTATACCTGCAGTTTATGGCTGGAAAACATAAATATAGCGTTTATGCATCTAAAAAAACAACAACTGAAATTGCACCAAAGTCATGGGTTTGATACCCAGGGAATTTTTTGGGGGGGGATAAAACATCTGCCAAAAATGCATAAACATTATTCTAAATGTGTAGCTTCAAATGCAGCTCATCCAATCGGCGTCCAAATATATCTATTCCAAATATAGTCGTTTTTACAGTAGCAACTCTAATACCATCACACCAAAAGGAAAAATGTGTTATTTAATCCGGTTCACAGGAGCAGCAAAATATATTTATTTGGCCTACCATGAGCTGAAACCTTTCCAGTGGCCACTCTCATTTATTTGAGGACTGAGCAGCTCCTTTCACATACCTGCCAAAATGATCCTAATTACCTACTAATGCCATAATTGCACCATGATCTCTTTAAAGAGACAGCACAGATAAGAAGGGTGAGGCACTGAAAAGCCCTTGAGCTGTTTTACAGCACCTCTTCAAAGGATTTCCTTCCTCAGACAACAGAATCAATGTGGCCCATCCTTCACAGAAAACGTAGAGATCACAAAGTACACACCAGCTTTCGTCTTTCAGCTCTGTCGGAACTACAGGAACGGTTTCATTTACACGCAAACCACTCTCACACAAAAAGGAACCCCGGTGACATGTTTGTTTGTGTTTTTCAGCTCTAAGTGACAGGATGTTTCATGAATCGTCTTTTGCCAGTAAATCATCGTCTGGGAACGTAAGTGCTTGTAATAATGTGAAGTGTATAGATTTGAAGGGGGAGGGGGGGAACATCTGTCCAGTTAGCTTGACTGGTCCTCTCCAAATAAAACCATCTGATGCTGAAAGAAGACGAGCAAACGGAGCTGACCCGAGACATGAAGCGTGAAGGATACAACATACTACGCAACATTCCCTAGATGGCTAGAAATAATTCAAAACAGCACTCTGTTCTCTGAACAAATGCTCTTTGTGAATAATATGGCACCGTTCAGGAAATTTCAATCAAATTTTCAGTGCCAAAAAAGAACCTCTAGTAAATTACCCCCCGGTTTCACAGACAAGGCTTAAGCTAGTCACAGATTAAAATGCATTTTAGAGCTGGCTTAGCTAAAAGCAGCTTGCTCTAACATATCTTAAAATATACCAGTTATTGGTCCCAAGATGCACACCAGTAATGTTTTTTTTATTTTCACACCGGAATATGTTTTATAAAATCTTTAAAAAATGTTTCAGTGAGAATAATTAATCGCTAATTTATCATTTGGGATGTACTTGGTTACAAGGGCTGTTTTGTATTTCTAAGACATTCAGAGCAAATGAATACTGAGATATGCACTATAGTCAAGTCAACTTTATTTATATAGCGCTTTTACAATGACGTTTCTTTCAAAGCAGCTTCACATTGTTAAACAGGACAATATTGCAACAAAATTTGATTCGACTGTACAGTCGTTCTGGAGAAAACGGTGATGTTATCAGCTCATTTCAATTTATCATATAACAACAATTTTGGCAGATCAGTGATTTATAGTTGATACAAATAATTTAGTAATTAATTTTATTTGGATATATTAAGTTGAAAACTTAGATCAAAATTTGTGTGTCCCCAACTGAGCAAGCCAAGCCAAAGGTGACAGTGGCAAGGAACCAAAACTATAGTTCAAACTATTGTTATTTAAATTAATTAACTTTCATTGCAAGGATGCATATAATAATTGTATTACAAATTTTTTTTAGAATAAATGTTCTTTTGTACTTGTATTAAGCTAAACAACTACTATAGTGTTAATATTAAAGCAGCACAATTATTATCAACTGTGATTATAATTAAATATTTTTTCTTGAGCAGAAAATCAGCAAATTACAATGAATTCGGAATGATCATGTGACACTGAAGACTGGAGTAATTATGCTAAAAATTCAGCTTTGCTATAATTTCTCCATCTCTGTCACCTGATGGAGTTTAGGTCCCTTGCTACTATCATCTTTTGCTTGCTTAGTTGGGCTTTAAAATACACTTAATATTCAGTAATACTGCATTATTAATTTGATTGCACTGACACTATTGGATGGACAAAACCGTCTCGGGTTACAAGTGTAACCCTTGTTCTATGAGAAGGGAACGAGACACTGTGTCAGAACTACACTTTGGGGATGCTTCCTTAGCATAGCCTGTCTGAAGTATGAGTAAAACTATTCCAATCGTGATTGGTGTTGCGTCGTCATGACGTAACTTGTGACAGCATTACCCGAAGCTACAAAGGGCGTGGCAAAGGGATGCAGTGTCTCGTTCCCTTCTCAGGCAACAAGGGTTACCTACACAACCAGAGATTTTCCCTTTCGAGGGAACTCGCACTGCGTAGGAACAACACTTTGGGGAATGAAATGCCCAATATGCCATGCCGAAAACATGCCTGCCCTAGTGTGAAGCTGCAACCCAGGCATACTTAAGAGTAAAGCAGCCTGGCGCCTGGGGTCGCAGGGAGGTGCAGACTGTAAAATCTTATAAAGGTATGTGGGGTAGCCCATCCGGCTGCCCCACAGATCTCCTGAATGGAAACTCCCAAAGAAAGGCCGCTAGAAGAAGCCATACTCCTAGTGGAATGCGCCTTCAAGGCCACAGGTGAAGGCAAACTGCGCACCTGATAGGCAAGGGATATAGCCTGCACAATCCAGTTACTCAATGTCTGTTTAGAGGCTGGGTGCCCCTTCGTAGGTGACCCAAAGCACGGTCAGAGCGAATTAAGCCTTCCCTATTCCGCCAACACGAGGTGAAGGATGGAATACCAGCAAGACCGTAGACTGTGCCACGTTGAAGGGCCCCTAAGGTACATAGCCAGGTTTAGGATGTTGGATGGCTTACATCCTACATCCTACAACTCCCCTCGGGGCAAACTACAGGCAAGTTTCTGTTATAGTCCAGACCTGGAGGTCCCCCACCATTTTAAGAAAGGTGATAGCCAGGAGAAAAGCCACCTTAATATTAATTACATATATTCTTATCTGTTTCTGACTCTAGCAGTTCAAACGGGGCCAGGCATACCCTTCCAGAACCCACTGGGCTACTAACTGGGTCTAACTCATGCGCTCTACAACAACTGAAAAACTCATTCCAATTTAGGCCATACAATTAGTATGTGGAAGGAGCTCTGGAACTGAGTATGGTCTCCACCATTCCAGCCAACAGGCCAGCTCAGGGGTGAGGTAGCTCAATACCCAATACCTATGTCGAAACGGTTTTCAGGCAACATGACGCTCCCAAAACTAGGCCTTGGGACAGAAACCAAAGTTTCTTTCATATTGACAAGGAAAGAAGGCATCTCTGTGTAATTCTGATCATACGGTGCAGTAGACCAAAAGATATTATGATGGACACAGCTGCCAAGACCCCCAGCAGCCTTTTAAACTGCTTTACAGTAATGTTGTGGCCTAACTTTATTCTGGATACCATCACTCGTATGGATTCGATACGCAAATCGTTGTTCCATTACCCAAGCCTGCTCTGGGACGACTGCATTCCAAATCACCCCATTGAACTTTGGAGTGCTGGCCGAGCTGCAGTCTGTACCCCTTTTCTATAGTCTGCAGGACCCATTGAGACACATTCGACAGGCCTTGCCATGCCCATAGAAATCTACTAAGGGAATTAGCCTCTTGAGGTTGACCTTGGATGTTCTGGAATCACTGGATCCCTTGGATCACTGCCCGGCCGCAAGTTCTAGGGGCAGCCCAGGCAGTGCATGTTTCCTGGAAATCAATGTGGCCTGAAGCGTACTGGATGGCGGGATTACCACATGAATTTTTAGAGGGCTCCGCAGAGGAAATAATAATATATTTTATTTATAATGCACTTTTCATTCAGAATCTCAAATGACTTTCCTTCCTTGGGGGGACAGCCTTCAGAGGTCCTGCCAGAGCTAGGACCTCTTCCCCAAAGCCATCTTTGCCTGAAGGTCTTCAGATCGACCTTCTTATCAACAGGCTTCTGGCCAGAGCACCACCTCTGTTGACAAGCTCCCTGAGGAGGGACTCTAGAGGCGTCTAGAGGCTCTCCTTTTGTACCTACTGGTACGAGGAGCTCATTGACGGCTGGGGCTGCCTGCTCTTCTATTTAGAGCGGCAAGAATAAACTGCTGAAATGCCACAGAATGCTTACTCGCCTCCTGAAATCTGTCGACAATGATGTTAACTGCCAGAAGGCGAGAACGGAGCATCAAGGAGGAAAGATTTATCTCTCTCCTTGATGCACGACTGATTCAACCACAAATGCCGATAGCATAGGCCGTCACCTTGGGAATGGGGGTGTCGTTTTGCGTAGTTCAGCAATGTCTTCAAGTGTTGATCCCTTGCCCTCATTCAAAACTTTTAAAAGGTTAGCCTGGTATGCCTGCAAAACTGCCATCGTATGCAGGATTGCACCAACCCGACCTGCCGCTATATAAGCCCTGCCCACCATAGCAGATGTGTCCCTGCAGGGTTTGGGTTTTTAGGGATGATACCATATCTGGGGAGAGATACATTTAATACAACAAATTTTGATAAACAACACCAAATATGGCTGACAACAACAGGGCGTTTGCTGAAGAACAAAAAGCTAACTCTGCTGTGTGCCGGTGTCCCATTGTAGCTTCCAGTTATGCCATCACATGTTATGTCATAACACAACACCAATCAGGATTGGAATAGTTCATTCATACTTCAGACGCGCTACACTAAGGAAGCGCCCTCAAAGTGTCGTTCAGACGTAGTGCGAGTTTCCTCAATACAGAGCTGCTTTATAGATGAAATGACTTTGCTTCAAAATTGACAACACTGTTATTGAACTAAACTGAATCAACAACAAACTGACTCGAGAAGAATGGCCTAGGGGAGAGTGGGGCGATTTGTGCCAGGGGGAAGTAGTTTCAACCATGTTTTTGGAAAACCATAAAATAAATGGATCATGTGACCACATAATTTTGAAAAGCCACCCATTTTACTCATCCTCTAAAGAGAGACACATGGCATGAGAGCGAAGCACAATTTAGCTAAAAAAATCCTTTCAATGTAAAATTTCCAAGATCAAGGTTTTTTGATTGTAGTGTTTGAACAATTACAGATAAGTTTAAAAACATTTCACACGTTTTAGTGCTTTAGCAGGCTATAAAAGGAGTCTTTACAGTTAGCATGATGTTAACTCTTAAAAGCTAGATCATGCTAGTTTTTCAAATTTGTGGGTCTGGGGTGATTTGTGACAAAGGGGCCTGGGTTAAGTGGTGCCAGGGGCACAACTCACCCCCATTTATGATTATTTGCAAAATATTATGAATTTGTAATTGTACATTGTACTTTTACATTTTAGCACTTAAACTGTGACATTCTTAATTTTAGACCAAAATCCATTATGCCATGCACTTACTATAAAAGGAAGACAGACAGGGCTTCAACTCCTCTTGTGGAGTTCAACAGATCAGTGAAAGAGGTGCCACAGGGAAAGCTCATACGTCAGGTAGCAAGGGAGATGAAGATCTGCAGAATGACTTTGAAAAGATTCATGAAGTAAAAAAGACTGTATAAGAGAACAGGACTTGCCAACAAAGTCTAGTAGTTGCTATGCGAGTATGCCTCACTCCTCTGATCTCAAGAGAATCTCTAGCGACTGATGCTAGAAGTTGCTGCCTTTAGCCTCCTTGTTATACGTCTGACTCTCATGCCGGCGGACCCAAGTTTGAGTCCCACTTGGAGTGGGTGGTTTGAACAGGAGAGACCATAAAGACACTAGCAGCAAGGTTAAAACAACATAAGTGCCATTGTATGGCTTTATCTCTTCGAGCAGTATAATGCACCATGTCACAAAGCTTGAATCATTTCAAATTGATTTCTTGAACACAGTTGAACTTTACACAGTTATAAACTAAATTTAACAAACACTGAACTTAATTGAGCTGAATAATGATGCTGTTGTCTTCCGTAGCACAATTTAAATTTCTTTTATATTTGATGAAGATATTGCAATTACAAATATTAACACCCCTACTGATTGCAGTTTAAATAGAAAAAGGGAAAACAAATCAACAAACGGGCAGCAGGTGTGAACGGGCAGCAGAACACTAATCTAAACCAGAACAAAACAGACAATGCCCAATGTTAATACTATGCATCATAAATAGTGTGTGAGATTAGAATAACTGTCCCAAAGCATAGTATGTTGAAAAGATACATACATGAAACATAGTATGTTTTAATCTGATAATATATATATATATATATATATATATATATATATATATATATATATATATATATATATATAATATATATATATATATATATATATATATTATCTGTTATATTTCATCTGCAATAATAATGTGAACTTTTATGAAGATTTGCTTGACCATTAACTTTTAAATACATCGTTATGCATTAATATGAGGAGAATTCATAGCATGAAAGACACGACTCCAGATCAATGTGCTACTGCATTTCTATTCAGTAGTGAATTAAATTAAATGTGGAGAATTTCCGTTAAATTACGTGATAGTATGTCTCAAAGCCAGAAGGACAAAGAAGGGATGACAGTTCAGGGTGGAGCAGAGTGATTATTAAGCCAAGATGGGTCAGCGGGCCAAGGTGGAGTCTGAGGATTGAGGTGAAACTGTGGGATCCACAAGCCAAGGCGGAGCTGATGACTAGAAAGCCCCTGGTGGATCATGCAGCGAGCGGAAGAGGGGTTGAAGGGAGTCAATGGAGACAAGGCCAAGGATCTGAACGGTTTTAGCAGTGGAGGGCGAAGAGGGAGGCTGGGCAGGGAGATTTGCTACAAAGGAGATTTTTGTACAGGACTTAATAAGCAACAACATGGAGCTGGACTTAACCAGCAATGACTTGGAGCTGGGCTTAACCAGCAACAACTTGGAGCTGGGCTTATCCAGCAATGGCTCGGAGTTGGGCTTAACTAACAACGACTTGGAGCTGGGCTTAACCAGCAACGACTTGGAGCTGCACTTAACCCGCAAAGACTTAGAATTTGGCTTAACCAGCAATGACTTGGAGCTAAGCTTAATCAGCAACGATTTGGCGTTAGGTTTAACCAGCAATGACTTTGCGTTGGGCTTAACCAGCAACGATTTGGCGTTAGTTTTAACCAGCAACGACTTGCACTGGGCTTAACCAGCAACGACTTGGAGATGGGCTTAACCAGCGTTGCTTTGGATGACTTGGAAATAGGCTTATCCATGGATGGCTTTGAGGACATTGAAATGGATGAGACAAGCAGTGATTGAAGACCAAATTCCTCACCCAGCTGATATTATAATAAATCCTTAGCAACCCATCTTACTGTATTGGGAAAATACTTTAGGCATGCTAGATCTAAAAAGTTAACTTTGTGATCCTCGAGGGATAAATGCTTCTACTCCAAACAGAGCATTCAGACTGCTGGTATATCCATTTTTAAATGTTCATCAAAAATAATCCTTTCTGTGGTCTTGTGTTCTTTCGTGGGTTGGCTGTAGCATAGTCCAAAAGGTAATGTGTGACACAGAATGTACAATAAAACAAGACTTTAATAAACACAGAGAGAGAGAGATCTACAAACACAATCTAAAAACCTTACCACAAGACAATCAACGCAGGAGAACTGAGGGTTTAAATACACAGAGGGAAGATAATCAACAGAACAGGGAACAGGTGTGACACTAATCAGGGACTATGGCAGTTAATTGATGAACTAGAACTCAGGCAAAACAGACTATAAGGTTTTAGTTTAGCTGTATACGTATATATTTTGTACCGTATCAGCGTTTCGTCCACACAGATTCGGTGTTTTGGAAACATGATATCATCTGATATTTTCTTAAACAGGGTCCCAGAGTGGCTAAATCTGAAAACAACATTCTTGCGTTTTCGTGTACACCAGATGTCATCACATTACGTCCGGCACGGTGAAAGACTAAAGGGATACAACTACGGGAACTGGGCATGTGCAAATCAATATTGCATCAATTAATTACCGTATTTACATTATTATAAGGGTAGGTTTAGGGTTGGGGTAAGTGTAGGCGTTAATAAAACACATCTGTATTTATTGTTACAAATGTATTTATTGTTATTTTATCCAGAGATTTTGCCTCACCTCCTACCATTGCTATACCCCTTCTAGCCAATACTCTTCTCCATTTTTAGTGTGTTTCTGTGGCAGAATTACAGCGCCACACACTGGCCTGGCATGTATACTACATCATTTTGAGTGTGTTTCAGTGATCTCGTGTGTATCAGATATCAGAAAGCTCTGGCTTCGTGTCGTCAGGGCCTAAGATTTTAGCCCTATTGGGACTCAAAAAATAAAAAGAAGAAAAGCACGTAAACATTTAAAATTGGCTGTTATTACGGCAGCAATTATATGTGTTAAAATAACCAAGGAGCATTATGTTGACCTCATATAAATAAGGCTGAATTAACTTATTTCAGCTCATTTCCATGTGGAATAAAATTACATCCTTTATTTTTAGTTAAAATACAAGACAGAAAACTATATATATATATCTTCATATTTTTAAAGGGGGGGTGAAACACTCAGTTTCAGTCAATCTCATGTCAATCTTGAGTACCTATAGAGTAGTATTGCATCCTTCATATCTCCGAAAAGTCTTTAGTTTTATTATATTTATAAAAGAAATATAGGCTGTACCGAGTCTTTCCGGAAAAAAACGAGCGCCTGGAGGCGTATCGTGTGGGCGGAGCTAAAGAATGACGAATGCGCACAAAGCGGTGACGTCCTCAAGTGTGGACAAACCCATGGCTATCGATCTCAGCTAATAGATATGATCCAGAATCAAATCTGAGGCTGAAATAAATTGAACAGGAGAAACAGCAACAGCAGGGCGTCCGTCTCTGTGGTATGTACTGTATTTAGTGGCCTGTCGACATTTGTGTGTCTTTACTCGCAGTTTATGATGACATGATTCGGTTTATGGACTATTGTATGCAACTAAACCTTAGCAGTAGCAAGCAAAACGGTTTTGCACGTTAGACTAGTGTAACGTTATACATAGAACAGCAATGGACTAACGTTAGCGCATTTGAATGACGAAGCACGCGATCGTGTCGTTTACTGATGTTTACTCACGCGACGATAGCCAACAGCACAGACATTTGAAGCAGTTTTACTCACCGGCTGCTTCCAAAGCAGGACCGAACCTTTATCGCTGGGACCGCTCCGTCAAAAACACACTTCTTTGGTATGGTTTGGTGAAGTCCTGTGACAGCAGTGACCATGGAAATCCACTTTGCGACGCGACTGAAGCGATGTTGTGAAGCTTCCCGTCATTTCTGCGTTCAAATCGGTTCAAATGCAGCGCTGCCTTCCCGGAATGCTGTGCTGAAGCGTTGAAGTCGCTCGACGTCACCCAAAGGAATAAAGTGGAGCGCGGCCTGGAGTGTTTACGGGCGTGCATTTCCTCCCTCGCTCTAGTCACGCGTGGCGCACCCTACCGGGAGAAGAGCCTGTACGGCCCATAAAAAAGACCTTCCGCTCTTATTAACGTCAAGCCGACCCATACTCGAAAAAAACTCTCTGAAACTTGTGAGAAACCAGAAGGAGTATTTTTGACACAGAAATACTCTATCAAACGTCCAATATTAGTTTTTGAAACTTTGTCTATGTTTAGGATGAGAATCCAAATCTTTAACAGTGTAAAAAGCTCAGTATGCAGGAAACTGCATTTCACCCCCCCCCCCCCCCCAAACTGATTTAAATAATTAAATGATAATCAGGATATTTTATTCTTATTAAACCAAGCATATAACATTTTATTTACAGCATACAACCATGTTATTGACCACGTGAACAAGTGCGTTCCCACGTGCGTTCCCACATGCACGGGATCACAAAACTTGTTCCTCCACCGTGAATAAATCACTATCTGAATGCTTTCATCACTGAGGTGGCATGCAAATGTATTTTTACAGATGTCCACGTGAGAAACAATTGCCGTCCAAATGGGGCTCATGACTAAAATGAAACAAGACAATAACTAAATATGACTGTGACAAGTTTTCACATCAGTGTACGAGTCAAAACGCCAAATTCACCGCTGAGCAAAACCACCTGCACCAGTTATCAATGGAACTTGATTTACATAATTATTCCTCCATATATGTGGGACATATTAAAAAGAGGAGTTACCATAATGACTCATCTCATGAGATAAGACCCCTTCAGTACATAGTTCAGTCGCTGACCTCAGCTCCACATCAGAGGTGCAGACGTAAAGAGCAGTTAGGTCTCTGTAGTAACCGTGTCTGACAGCGCTGGAATAGACTTCAGTACTGCGTTGCATGTTTCCACCAGATGCTTTCTGGAAGGTATTTATTGAGGTAAAATGCTCGGAAAAATGCTCTGTTCTTTTCAAAGATACAAGCCATCAAGACATTGATCTTGGGTTCCCATTGTAAATTTTCAAGTAGACAGATCACGCTTACCCTAGTCAAACATGTCAGCTGCTTGAAACAGACATCAGCTCGTCTAAATCTTTTAAAAACGTCTGTTAAAGCTTCAAAACAACTTAGAAGCAGTTTTACAGCAAATTGTTCTTGCATACTTCAACAACTCTATGTATCAACCTCTATCTAATATGCAATGTAAAGTTGATTTAATTCATATTTGTTGGTATACACATTAAGTGTACGCATAGATTTTTGCACATTTAGACAGATACTCTCAAAATGTAGATATTGTACATGTCAGTATCTAAAACACAAAACCTTTTAAGTAACCCAATCTCAAGATGCGATTCTAAACAATGCATGAAGGTTCACCCCTGACCAGATCTCATGAGAAAACATAACTGTTTTGCAAGGTGTCAATTTTGTATGAGTTTCCACAGTGTTTTTCATAAAAAAGTGAGATTTTTTTAGAAAGAAGTATGCCTGAGTGTCCATCCCAACCTCTTCTCTAAAACCTGACAATTAGTAAGGCATAATCATATTTCATGAAACCATACAAATGAGATTGCATAAGTTCAAAACAATTAGCTACCAATTTGCAAAAGTGTAAAACAGTTATATTTGCCATGAGAATGTGCTAGACTAAGTATAATATTTATAGCCTGACAAGCCAGACCCACATCAAGATGTTTGGTCTGGAAACTCACCATTGACAGGGTTCAATCAGAGGGGCGGGATAAACGGTTGTCTTTTAAACTCCCTCTGCTTGGGGTGCACTCAATTGGATAGAGCTACAACCAACCAGAGCTAGTTGAAAGATTAAACTTTCGCCGCATCCGGTTGGCAAAACTCAGAACACATCTTCTCTTCTTAAGAATGACTCCCGTGCCATTCTTTGTTCTTTTTTCAGAGAAAAGCTTAACTCCAAGTCTTCCAGAGTCGCAGTCAAAGCTGATTTGAAAGACCGCCGTTCGCCAGCTTCTGTTTTAACTAGAAGCATGGAAGCGTCATTACGTTAAGCCCCGCCCAAAGACTCTGCTGTCATTATGTTAAGCCCCGCCCACATACTCTATACACGATGTGATTGGCCCGACCAGAGTTTGGCGTTTACAGCATAGACTGTAAAAAAATATGGACGTAGTATCCGTGACGTCACCCATAGGATTCCGATAAGCCATTCTGAAGCTTAAAGTAGGGATGAGCTGGGCATTGCCATCTCGTGAGCGAGTCATCGTGTGTCACTCCCGGATAACAGAAAATGGGCAAAAAGGCGGGATGTGGGCGGAGCTTAAGTGACGCAATGACTATAGACGGCAGATAAATGGCTATCCACCTGTAACCACGGCCTTAATTATGCGGAACTTTAAGGCGTTATATAACAGAAACGAATGAGTTAGAAAAAAAATCACCCCCCTCACACCCCAATTTGTACCAGGCTCCAAACATTTTTTTTTCTGCTCTAAAGTTGGGCATTTTAACATGGGGCTCAATAAGATTCTGCTCCCTTCTGGAGCCTGCCTCTAGTGGCCAGTTGAGGAATTGCAGTTTACATTACTTCCGTATTGACTTCAAGAGAGATCGCGGGAGGTTGCCGCTTGGTTTACAGCTCAGTAGATTTGCTGCCGCTAGGGTGCGTCTAGATTTCTAGGCTATAATATTTAGATTGTGCCATGATTTAATATACACAGAATAAATAAGATGCTGTAATTTTTTTTATAAATACAATAAAATCTTCCTGTGCATTCAATAACTTATAACCTGCAATTTTTTTACATATCTGAACAACATATGCAGAAGCATTTCCATTTTATAAGTGGACCAATTTTGGATGTAACAGTGTTTATCCGATCATTTTTCGCAAGTGCTAGAATCACACTTTATGTACGAATGCCTCCAAACTACACACAAGATCACATTGGTAATATTGATATTACGTTTATTAAAATGTTTAGCATTAAGATGCTGCTAATTGTGCTAATAACATTAGTATAGTATAGTAGTATAGTATATAGTATGGGGCACTATCACAGTGCTCTATTGGCCTTGCTGTACCCAGTCAATGGCAGTCTCCATCTGCCTTTGCTTAGAACCGTCAGGTCAAGTTTAAAGTGAACAAAATAAAGCAGAGGGGTTTTGGTTAGCCTAACAGGACGTTTTAAAGCACTCCATTCTGCCACAGAAAACTCAATTTTACTTTCCCTGCCCATGTTCCCTAGACCAGAGCAAATTTCATTACATGTTTATGGACTTATAAAATTCCTTGCAGAATACAGCTTTCTTAACATGCGGTTTTCAAAACGTACTGAATCTGAGGTGCAGGGACCGTTGTTGCAGTGTTGACATTTATCCACATATTTTTGTTTCACCCAGTTCGGGTTAGTTCAATTCAAGGCCTGATAGATTTCAGATTTCTAATAGTGCTCCCTCAGAGGAAACAGATAACTGACCAATCATCCCAAATGTGGTGAAAGATCTGGGCTGCTAACCCAAGATTTGGTGGAAGGGCTTCATGTGCTCCAAGTGACGGGTCACCCAAAAGTGAAAACTTATTCACCTTTGTATCGCTCCAACCCTATATATCTTTCTTTATTATGTGGAACACAAAAGGAGAAATTCAGTAGAATTTCCAAGCTGTTTTTTTCCTTCAATGAAATTATATTATTATATAATAATATAAACTATTTGTGGTCACCATTCACTTTCGCTGTATTGGAAAGGCGCAAGTCAAAGAGATTTGAAAAAGAAAAAAGAAAAAGAAAAAGAAGTATACTTCAAGTTAATTTTATGAAGAATTCTAAAATGTGCACTGGGTGGATTTTAGCAGCATCTAGCAGTGAGATTGTGAATTGCATACGCCAACACTCACCCCTCCCTTTCAAAGCGCCTAGAAAAGCAAAGGTGGCAGACACAGGACAAAAATGTCGTCGTTAGAGAGAATAGAGAGTGACTCTGAAGAGAAGTTTGTCTGTTTAGGGCTACTGTATAAGCATGGCGGTGAAAAATGGTGACTTCCCTCTAAGGGGACCTGTGGTGTATGGAGATAGATATGGCTAATTCTAAGGTAATAGCAACATAACGGTTCATTATCTAAGGTCTTAATAGACCACTGAAAACATGTTATGTAATGTATATGTTATGTATATTATATTGAATTTCTGTTAATATGTCCTCATAAATAATACACACTGTAATTTTTAGTATTTTAGCATACTTTAGTCTACTAATATCAGTAAACTTTTAAGTGTACTATTTCAGTACTGCTTAGGACATATTTAGTTAACTATTTCAATATTATTTTGCACTTTAAGTATACAACTATATTCCTATTTAGGTATTCATTTTTTATACTTGAACTATACCTTTGACTGTACTTTAACTTTCATTTAAAAAAGTTTTATTATAGCTTTGTGGATCCTTTTTTTATTAGCACTTGAATATGGTTAACCTTCATAAAAAAGCAACATTTTAAATAAAAAGCTGAGAAAATAAAAATAAAATAAATAAATTATATATATATATAATGCAATTATCTAATCAACCAATCACAGGACAGTTTAGGGTGCATTTATGCATTTAGGGTGTGGTCCTGGTCAAGACAATCTCCTGAACTACAAACTGAAAGTCAGAATGGGAAAGAAAGGTGATTTAAGAAATGTTGAGAGTGGCATGGTTGTTGGTGCCAGACGGGCCAGTCTGAGTATTTCACAATCTGCTCAGTTACTGGGATTTTCACACACAACCATTTCTAGGGTTTACAAAGAGAGGTGTGAAAAGGGAAAAACATCCAGTATGCGGCAGTCCTGTGGGCGAAAATGCCTTGTTGATGCTAGAGGTCAGAGGAGAATGGGCCGACTGATTCAAGCTGATAGAAGAGCAACTTTGACTGAAATAACCACTCGTTACAACCGAGGTGTGCAGCAAAGCATTTGTGAAGCCACAACACGCACAACCTTGAGGCGGATGGGCTACAACAGCAGAAGACCCCACCGGTTACCACTCATCTCCACTACAAATTGGAAAAAGAGGCTACAATTTGCACAAGCTCACCTAAATTGTACAGTTGAAGACTGCAAAAATGTTGCCTGATCTGATGAGTCTCGATTTCTGTTGAGAGATTCAGATGGTAGAGTCAGAATTTGTAGTAAACAGAATGAACATGGATCCATCATGCCTTGTTGGTGGTGGTGTAATGGTGTGGGGGATATTTTCTTAGCACACTTTAGGCCCCTTAGTGCCAATTGGGCATCACTTAAATATCTCGGCCTACCTGAGCATTGTTTCTGACCATGTCCATCCCTTTATGAACACCATGTACCCATCCTCTGATGGCTATTTCCAGCAGGATAATGCACCATATCACAAAGCTTCAAAATCCATCATTTCAAATCGGTTTCTTAAACATGACAATGAGTTCACTGAACTAAAATGGCCCCCACAGTCACCAGATCTCAACCCAATAGAGCATCTTTGGGATGTGGTGGAACGGGAGCTTCGTGCCCTGGATGTGCATCCCACAAATCTCCATCAAATGCAAGATGCTATCCTATCAATATGGGCCAACATTTCTAAAGAATGCTTTCAGCACCTTGTTGAATCAATGCCACGTAGAATTAAAAGGCGAAAGGGGGTCAAACACAGTATTAGTATGGTGTTCCTAATACAGTTAGGAAAATAAGTATTTGAACACCCTGATATTTTGCAAGTTCTCCCACTTAGAAATCATGGAGGGGTCTGAAATTCTCATCGTAGGTGCATGTCCACTGTGAGAGACATAATGTAAAATAATAATAATAATTCAGGTGTCTTTATGCAGCTAACGACCTCAAACATGTGCATCTAATTTAGAATAATAAATGTGGAGGTGGACATTTTAAAGGCAGACTAACAGGTCTTTGAGGGTCAGAATTCTAGCTGATAGACAGGTGTTCAAATACTTATTTGCAGCTGTGTCATACAAATAAATAGTTTAAAAAAAATCATATATTGTGATTTCTGGATTTTGTTGTTTTGTTGTTGGATTATGTCTCTCACAGTGGACATGCACCTACGATGACAATTTCAAACTCCTCCATGATTTCCAAGTGGGAGAACTTGCAAAATAGCAGGGTGTTCAAATACTTATTTTCCTCACTATGGACTGATATATGTCAAAAGTTTATTTCTTTTTTTTGATGATTATACTGGCAACTAAGGAAAATTCCAAATTCAGTATCTCAGAAAATTTGAATATTACTTAAGACCAATACAAAGAAAGGATTTTTAGAAATCTTGGCCAACTGAAAAATATGAACAGGAAAAGTATGAGCATGTACAGCACTCAATGCTTTTGTTGGGGCTCCTTTTGCCTGAATTACTGCAGCAATGCGGCGTGGCATGGAGTCGATCAGTCTGTGGCACTGCTCAGGTATTATGAAAGCCCAGTTTGCTCTGATAGTGGCCTTCAGCTCTTCTGCATTTTTGGGTCTGGCATATCACATGTTTCTTTTCACAATACCCCATAGATTTTAGGTTAAGGTCAGGCGAGTTTGCTGACCAAGTAAGAACGGTGATACCATGGTCCTTAAACCAGGTACTGGTTGCTTTGGCACTGTGTGCAGCTGCCAAGTCCTGTCGGAAAAAGAAATCTGCATCTTCATAAAGTTGGTCAGCAGCAAGAAGCATGAAGTGCTCTAAAACTTCCTGGTATACAGCTAAGTGGGACCCTGATTTCCAAAGGAAATGCAAAATTTACTTTCATCAGAGAACATAACTTTGGACTACTCAGCAGTACTTTTTGTCTTTAGCCCAGGCGAGCCGGTTCTGACGCTGTCTGTTGTTCAAGAGTGGCTTGACACAAGGAATTGCGACAACTAAACCTATGTCATGCATACGTCTGTGCGTAATCTTTGTGAATCTCCCCCACATTTTTGAATGGGTTTTGTTTCACAATCCTCTCCAGGGTGTGCTTATCCCTATTGCCTGTACACTTATTTTCTACCACATCTTATCCTTCCCTATTGAACCTTTTCGCAATATTAACATTTTCTGAGATACTGAATTTGGGATTTTCCTTGGTTGTCAATTATAATTATCAAAATTAAACGAAATAAACATTTGAAATATATCAGTCTGTGCAGGGGCATCGGACTGGGGGGATATAGGGTACTGAGTACCCAGGGCCCAAGGCAGGGGGGGCCCTTAGAAGTCAGTTTTCTATACATACATATACATTAATCAGAGTGTGGCTTATTTTGTTTAAGTTTTAAGTTTTTTTATGATAAATTTGCAATACCCCACCCATTGGTATCACTATGGTATTTGGTACAGGGGCCCAGCAAAATGGTTTGTACCCAGGGCCCAAAATTTGGTGCTACGCCGTGAGTCTGTGTGTAATGAATGAATATAATATACACGTTTCACTTTCTGAATAGAATTAGTGAAATAAATCATATATATATATATATATATATATATATATATATATATATATATATATATATATATATATATATATATATATATATATATATATATATATATATATATATGCAATAATGATGCAGCTATAATGCATACTGGTCAGGAATTTTTTTATTCCAAATCTTGAGTGATTTTGGGAACACCCTTTACCCTAACAAACACTCTTTTCTTAACACACACAATTCTGTTTGTATGGTTAGTCTGAGGAGCAATAGTTCTGCATTCCACATGTCAATATTCAGGCTTCTGGCAAATTCTCTAGATTTACAAATAAACAAATAGCTGGGCAGGAATGGGAGAAATTACAGACAGCAAATTAATTTAATTTCTTGTTCTTTCAACTAAAAATAGAATCCACTTTTCTAATGCTGCAGAAGATGTATACAAGATTATTTGTCATCTAACAAACAAGACTTTTCATGGAAAAACAATAGAAATGAAAACATTCTTGGCTGTTCCTCACAGTAGATCCTAGATTTCCAAACATACGCTTGGCATCACATTCTCTGAGAAACTATAAACAGTGTCAAAGAGCAAAACGTTGGAAATGTTTTTTGGAGGGACACCTTCCTGTCGTTCTTATCAGTGGTCATATCTAGGAATTGAGCAATGACCTCATTTGGCCTTGGCACACTAGTGTTAAAGCATGATCTCAGATGTCACACCCACAGTCCACTCAATAATCCATAATGCAGACAAAAAAATATGCAAGAGCTTGGCTGGCTGACTTTACAAATCTTTTAGAAGCTGCACAGCATCATTTTGCACTTTTTGTGTAAAACACTTTGTAAACTCTACTTTAAAAAGGTACATAAATAAAGCTTTACTTACTTAGAGGCAGAATTATCATTGGTTTTTGCAAACGTTTCCAGGTTGGAGACACAAAATCTACTCAGATATGTGTCAATTAATAAAGCAATTAATTAAAAGTTAACTGGATATCTGCAAGCAAAATAACAGTTTTGGTCAATTTGAGTTTTCATTAATGTATTGCTATAAATGCCAGAATCTTGTCCCTGAGCCAACAACATTTTTAGGTTTCATGGGCATGACCTAAGCTAATTATTATTCAAATATGTGGAAAACTTAGGAAAAGATGTATGGGGTTCCTCTTGGCCTGAAACTAATGATTATTTTGATAATCGTGTACCCTTGAACTGACTCACACCACCACCACACCTGTCCCTAACTTTACCCTTAAACTGACCCACACCACCACACCTGTCCCTAACTTTACCCTTAAACTGACCCACACCACCACACCTGTCCCTAACTTTACCCTTAAACTGACCCACACCATCACACCTGTCCCTAACTTTACCCTTAAACTGACCCACACCACCACACCTGTCCCTAACTTTACCCTTAAACTGACCCACACCATCACACCTGTCCCTAACTTTACCCTTAAACTGACCCACACATCACACCTGTCCCTAACTTTACCCTTAAACTGACCCACACCATCACACCTGTCCCTAACTTTACCCTTAAACTGACCCACACCACCACACCTGTCCCTAACTTTACCCTTAAACTGACCCACACCATCACACCTGTCCCTAACTTTACCCTTAAACTGACCCATACCACCACACCTGTCCCTAACTTTACCCTTAAACTGACCCACACCATCACACCTGACCCTAACTTTACCCTTAAACTGACCCATACCATCACACCTGTCCCTAAGTTTACCCTTAAACTGACCCATACCACCACACCTGTCCCTAACTTTACCCTTAAACTGACCCACACCACCACACCTGTCCCTAACGTTACCCTTAAACTGACCCACACCACCACACCTGTCTCTAACTTTACCCTTAAACTGACTCATACCACCACACCTGTCCCTAACTTTACCCTTAAACTGACCCATACCATCACACCTGTCTCTAACTTTACCCTTAAACTGACCCACACCTTCACACCTGTCCCTAACTTTACCCTTAAACTGACTCATACCACCACACCTGTCCCTAACTTTACCCTTAAACTGACCCATACCATCACACCTGTCCCTAACTTTACCCTTAAACTGACCTACACCACCACACCTGTCCCTAACTTTACCCTTAAACTGACCCCCACCATCACACCTGTCCCTAACTTTACCCTTAAACGGACCCATACCACAACACCTGTCCCTAACTTTACCCATATCCCACCCCAATATCAGCAAAACCATCTCTGTTCGAAATCTACAATTGCAGTTATTTGCAGAATTATCAACTTTGTGAACTGCGCCTCAGCACGGCACATTGCGGATTAATTCAATGTTTTGAGAAGAATATGTGGCTGTCATTCAGAATCACAGATTTTAGTGTTTGAAAGTATGACTAACATAAGAATTTTCACTGGAGAATGTCACCTGAACAAGTAAGATAAACTAAGTGGAAAAAAGCATTTCAATAAATTGCAATGATTAAATCTAACGATCGCTTATATATCAAATCTACGGAGCCCCTTACATTACATGCAAGAAAAAAAGGTAAATAGTGTTTTATAAATACACAACTTATAAATCAAGGGAACAAAATAGTAAAATGTGCGCACGATTTATAAAACGTGCGCATGATTTATAATCCATTTCAGTCGTTCACTACGATGTACGAACCGACGAATTGGGATCACTTCTGGGAGCCCCTATCAGCTTCGAGATATAGAAAATGGGCCAATGAACATGGGAACATGACTATCTCGGCGCTTGGGTCGAGACTCACCTACCTTCGGGAAGGTAGAGTCCCCCTACCCATAGCTCGATTTAGGTTTATACACAAATCCGCCGCGAACTTTATGGGCGCCACCATCTTGCCTGCCGCCATTACTGCGTGCCTGCGAAGTGCGTGACGGTGTGACACTTGCCGGTGTCCTCTAATGACATTTCAATGAAAGTGGATCCTGCACATTAAATAAAATGTCTGGTGAAAGGGAACATTGGGTAGATGATGTCAGGCATTGGCCAAAACTTACAGAAAGGTAATTTATTGACAACAGGATGTATTAATGTATAAATGCGTCTGGCAAATGTAATGTAATTAAGACAGCAATAAAACTGAACACTGTCATTGTGAGCTGTGTTGCTAATATTAGGGCCCTGCTTTCCGTTATCACGGAATTGTTTTACACAAACACGTTTTAAGAACATGAAATAACGAACAGTTATAACTGAGGACTTATGCTGCACTTAGAGCAGCGCGCGGCAGTAATGCACGACGCGCTGTAAATGATAACAGAAAATAAATAAAACATACGTGCCTGTTACAAAGGGACTTTAAGTCACAATTACACAAATGTAACTTCGTAGTTTTCTCTATTGGTACTGACATATTATGGTACGAGTCCACTGCCTGAAAACCTCACGACACTGTGATTCATACGCAGCGGCTGATCTGTGATGTAGGATGCAGTATCTGGCCAATCCATCCCGAACTCATGCCCTGTAGTTTAGGTTCTGACGCTTATCGCATGCCAGATGATTAATAAAATAATCTTATACCTGTAGGAAGATGTATTCTATTGCTACAACTGGTCGTGGCTATTTATTGCAGCTTGTGAACATATGCATGAGCACATCGGTAAGTCACGCAAGTTTACGTGCTGATTTAATAAGGCCATATTTTTTGTAACTGATCATTTCATATATGTCTAACGTTAATTGTGACTAGGTCCGTTTGTAATGGACACGTATGCTTTAATTATTCTCTGTCTTTAAGTGGTTTTCTTTACGTTCATTACAGCGCGCCGTGCATTACTGTCGCGCGCTGCTATTTATTTATATATTAATCAATTAATTGTATTATTATTGAAAGTATCAAGATTTACAAACAAATATCTCTGCATAAAATCAACTTCTTCGAATTCGAAATAGGATACAGAAAAGATATAGCCTGAGGGAGCAGCTCTTAATATCCTGAATACAAACAGGGGGGAAAATAATAATAGTATGCATTCGTAACAAAAATAAAATTAATTTATAAGGGAAAAAAAGGTAGGCTATTATAACATGAGGGGAGAATCAGTCATTGTTAAGCTATTAACCTCAGGGGAGTCACGTGATGTGCTCGCGGTAGTTAGACATAGCCGGGAGAGCTCTCTAGAAATTGCCTAATTCCATTGAAATAAACACTGAAACATATCCCAAAATAGAGGACAATCTTCACCTAGTACTTGTGAACAGCGTGGAACCATGGAGCGTCGACCAAAACCTAAGAAAGATGAACATAAAACTGCCGAAACTACCGAGAGAAAGTCTCCACAAAATGGCGCCGAGGCGACCGTCTCAGAGGGGGAAAGCTCAGCGGGAGTGCTCGCCGCCGCGCTGAAAGAGTTTCGCGAGATCATTGGGAGTGTTAAGCAAGAGCTAATCTCTCAAATGTCAGACCTTCGCAATTCTATTCAGGGATCAATTGATAACCTGACAGTTTCTGTCTCATCTATGCAAGGCCGGATCACTACGGCTGAACAAAGGATCAGCGATGTGGAAGATACAGTTTCGGGAAGCGAGCAGTCTCTCAGTCTCCTCAAAAAAGAAAACGAAGTTCTCAGAAATAAGATGGAATACATGGAAAACTACAACCGGCGAAATAACATCCGCCTGATTGGTTTGCGTGAAGGAGTTGAAGGCCGAGACACAGTCGAATTCTTTAAGACATGGTTTCCGAGTGTTTTGGGAGAAGAGAACTTCGGCGCCCCACTTGTCATCGAGCGTGCCCACCGCGTTCCAGCAGCGCGTATCCCGGGGAAGGGCCCACGGCCCATCCTAATTCGACTTCTGAAATTCCAGGACCGAGAAAATATCCTACGGATCGCCCGTGATAAAGCTCCAATTACTGTTGATGGGAAGAGAGTCAGCTTTTTCCCAGATTTCTCATCGGAGGTGATGAACCGCAGAAGAGCAATGGTTCCAGCACTCAAGGCATTAAAGGAGAAGAATGTCAACTGTCATCTAGTATATCCCGCTCGTATTCGAATTTTTACAGATGATGGTGGAACACGGTTCTGTCACACGCCAGATGAAGCATTCAAGTTTCTGTCGGATCGCGACTGACGTGGCGGAGTCTGCAGCGTTCCGGGACGCAGATACGGCCTCATAACGTTACTTGTCTCGGCGATTAGTCTTTAGATCTGGACGGGTGAGTGATTTTGCAGACCGATACTTTGGGAACTTCACCTGATCACCCTTGGTCACCCGTGCTTTTTATTTGGATATTTGGTATTTTCGTTTATCCTCCCCATTTCCTTTGAGGAATTCCGGTGGGTGACTAATTCATCTTTTTCTTACTTTGCTTCTGTCTATTTGTCAGAGACTTAATGGACCAAAAAGACAGACACAGTTTTTCTTTTGTAATGTGTTCAATACGTTTGGGGCATTTTTATTTTTTATAAACGACTGCTGCTTATATCAGTGTGTTTTATGTGTAAGGAGAGCTCGTGGGTTAGCCCCGCATCTTTGCTTGGAAAGGATCGAAGCGCGAGCTGAGCGTTTCTCAACGGATTCGTTTTCCTACGCTGCTGTATAGTTCTGGTTCAGCATCAGCAGCTATAGGTTTTATGTGTTTATATGTGTTTTTTTTTATTTTGTATTTTTGCTTTTCTGAGAGATACAGGTCATCATTTAGAATCTTTGGTAATATTGGATCGATACGGTTAGGGTTCATTCTTCATGTGGGCATTTTATATGGTGATTTTGATATCATAAATTATACATGATAAAGCCCTTGAAATTTGTGACATTCAATACAAAGGGCCTACATAGTCCAGTTAAAAGAAAAAGAGTATATACTTACCTTAAAAAGCTGGGGGCAGAAATTGTTTTCCTGCAGGAAACGCATTTAACGGACTCTGAGCATAAAAAATTAAAAAGGGAGTGGGTAGGTCAGGTATTTGCATCCTCATTTAACTCCAAGTCGAGGGGAACGGCCATACTGATAAATAAAAATATCCCTTTTACCGTTACAAAATCTGTACTCGATCCGTCAGGACGTTACGTAATGATACAAGGGCATATGTACTCTGAACAGTGGACGATGTTAAATATATATGCCCCAAATATTGATGATCACTTGTTCATACAAAATGTTTTCCTTCAAATTGCTCAATCAACAGGCTCTCTCTTGGTGGGTGGAGACTTTAACTTTTGCCTTGACAATATACTTGATAGATCTTCGACTAAACCAATGCCTCTTTCTAAAGCTGCAAAGTCTACCACTGCTTTTATGAAAGATTTAAATTTAACTGATGTTTGGAGGCAGGAACATCCACAGGATAGAGATTACTCTTTTTATTCACATCCTCATGATACCCACACTCGTATCGATTATTTTTTGTTATCCACCCAGCTTTTATATCGTGTGCTGGATGTTGAATATCTTCCTCGTTTATTGAGTGACCATTCCCCCCTTGTTATGTCATTGTCCATCCCAGAGAAAACAGGACGGTCTTATAGATGGAGACTAAATCCCATTCTTCTAAAACAATCTGAATTTCGTAAATTTATAAGAGAACAAATTGATATTTTTACTTCTACGAATAAACCTTCTTGTTCCAACAGCTTTATTTTATGGGACACTTTAAAGGCTTATCTTAGGGGTCAATGTATTGCATACACTAAGGGGTTAATAAAAACCAAAAATTCCAAACTGAATGAGCTAGAAACTGAAATCTCAGCACTTGAAAAAATATACCATAAGGATCAGAATAAGGATGTTTATAGGGAATTACTTAATAAAAAATTGGAGTATAATAAATTGAACACCTACCAGGCAGAGAGGGCTATTATTAGTTCTAATCAGCGTTATTATGAGCTTGGTGAGAAAGCGCACAAAGTTTTGGCCTGGCAACTAAAACGAGATGAACAGAAACGAACGATAAATGCTATAGATATAGGTAACGCGGAAACATATAATCCTGTAGAGATTAATGGTGCATTTAAGCAATACTACACAGAATTATATACCTCTCAGGCGAGTACAGATTATTCACAAATGGATTCTTTCCTTTCTTCAGTCCACTTACCATGTCTCTCAGAGGAAGACAGGCTTAGTTTGGATCAACCTTTCTCTGCTTCTGAGCTGATTGAAGCCATTCTTCTACTGCCCAATAATAAATCTCCCGGTGAAGATGGCTTCTCAGCCGAATTTTATAAAGAATTTAAAGATTTGCTGGTGCCATATTTGATGGAAGTGCTTGACCAGTCTAGGACGGACAATTGTTTCCCAGACTCTTTTTCCAATGCAATAATTTCGGTAATCTACAAGAAAGGTAAAGATCCGCTGAAATGTGCCTCCTATAGGCCAATTTCACTCCTTAATGTAGATTATAAATTAGTTACTAAAATGATAGCCAAGAGATTAGAAATGCGTCTTCCTCTGTTGATTAACCCAGATCAGACGGGCTTTGTAATTGAGAGACTATCAGCAAACAATCTGAGGAGATTTTTCAATGTCATTCACACTGCTAAAGAAAAACACATACCAGGAGTAGCTGTTTCTCTTGATGCCGAAAAGGCTTTTGACCGTGTCGAGTGGTCATATCTTTTTGAAGTGCTGAAAAAATTTGGATTTGGAGCGGCATATATTGACCTAATTCGATCACTTTATAAATCCCCTAAAGCAAAAATTGTTACTAATGGAATTACTTCTGATACATTCTCTCTTTATAGAGGATGTAGACAAGGATGCCCCTTAAGCCCAGCCCTTTTTGCGCTGGCTATTGAACCTTTGGCTGAGGCCATTAGATGTAACCCTGACATAAAGGGCTTTGAAATTGGCTCTGAAATACATAAAATATCACTGTTTGCAGATGACATTCTTTTATTCCTTACCAGCCCTATAGACTCTTTGTCCAATTTACAGATGATATTACAATCATATAGCACATTCTCTGGATATAAAGTAAATATTGACAAAAGTGTAATTTTGCCATTATCAGAGTTTGATTATACTGCACTAGACGGGTTTTCTTTTAAGTGTTCACCTACTGGTATTAAATATTTGGGTATACAAGTAGATGGTCATTTAAAGAATCTCTACAAACTTAATGTGGCTAGTCTTTTAGAGAAGGTGGGTAGAGATTTAACCAATTGGATGGATCTACCACTCACATTACTTGGTAGAATAAATGCAATTAAAATGAATATTTTGCCCAAATTTTTATACATGTTTCAATCTCTTCCAATATTAATCCCCAACTCCTTTTTCACTTCGCTTAATGGGTCGATAAGATCATTTATTTGGCATCGTAAAACCCCCAGAGTCAGCCTCGATAAACTGATTAGGGATTATAATCAAGGAGGACTGAGACTTCCCAATTTTAAAATGTATTATTGGGCAGCCCAATCCAGGTATTTGGCTCAGATGTTTGCTGGTAACCCCCTTCCCTCTTGGCTTAATATGGAGAAATCTGAGATAAAAGAAGAGTATCCTGCCAATATCTTATACACATGGGATGATAAACTGATCAAAACAAGAACTAATAACCCCATGATTATCCATTCAGTTCACACTTGGTACAAATTGCAGTCGCTGATGGGACAGGGCAATTTTCTCTCTCCTAAAACACCTTTATGGGGAAACAGATTGCTACCGATGTGTCAAAGCAAAAACTTTAAGATATGGGCAGATAAGGGAATTACACATTTGGAGCATTGTTTTGAGGATAATGTTTTAATGTCGTTTGAACAGTTTAAAAATAAGTATCATTTGAGTAACAAAGAATTCTTTAGTTATTTGCAGCTACGAGATTGTTTGAGAGTTAAAGCCAAATCGTATCCTAAGATACCTGATTTGACAGGTCTTGAGCAACTCTGCTATTCTGATAAACCACTATATAAAACAATTTCTAGAGTATATGAAGCTCTGATCTCAAATCAGCCTCTAGAGGATCCAGACAAATCCAGAAGTAGATGGGAGCTGGATTTGGGAGTAAGAATTGATGGGGACCTGTGGGGTCATTTGTGTAAAGATGGGGTCACCTCAACCTTGAATTCTAGGTATAGATTAATTCAGTTTAATTTTTTACACCAGCTCTACTACACTCCATCTAGATTACATAAATTTAACAACAGGATTTCACCTCTCTGCTTCAGATGTGGTGCAGAAGAAGGAACATTTTTGCATTCTACCTGGTTGTGCCCCAAAGTGAAGGTTTTTTGGGTGCAAGTATGTAATAGTATATCACAGATTCATGGAATTGATTTCCCAACGGATCCAGAGGTGTGTTTATTGGGTAATTTTGCCAACTCTAATCTTCGAAACAGTCAAGCTATTAAGCTTACTCAAATGTTGCTAATAATAGCTAAAAAATGCATTGCTTTGAAATGGAAAGCAGACACTGATGTGCCAATTGGATTGTGGTTGTCGGAGGTCTGCAGCTGTGTACCTTTAGAGAAGATCACATATTCAATGAGGGGCAGGGGTGAATTATTTTATAAGATCTGGAAACCCTTTTTGAATTATATAAATATAGTACCACATGGCTTGATTGGATAAAGTTGATTTAACTACTGTATCTCTTTTTTTATTTTTTATTTTTAATTTTTAATTGTAATTTTTTTAAATTTTTTGTATGTTGTTCTTTTTATTTGTTTTGTATTCGTTGTGGTTGTTATATGTGAAAAAAAGTAAAATAAAATTTTCAAAAAAAAAAAAAGCTATTAACCTCATTTGAGAAGTGTTTTCGTGTACGCACTGCTCTAAGTCCTTAGCAGCAAGGCACGCAGTAATGGCGGCGATGCTTTACTTCCGTGTTTTGCCGGATTTGTGTATTGCTTCCCAGCAGAATAGGCCTATTTCGACGGATGGCCGGGGTGACCTGAGGATTACGGTTAGGGCAAACCCGTTGAGTGATCCTCCGTAGGACCTTAATCCCTCAACCGGAGCCGGTGGTGCTTCCGGAAGTTTCCGTCGGCCCCTCTCATGGGCGTCCGATGGTGTCCTTTGGGGCACCCGCAGACGAGCAGATGTCGATCACTGCATCGGAGGGGGAGTTTCAGTCCTCAGGGGATGAAGATTCGGCTGTACTGCCTCCCTCTGGCAGAGTGGCAACGGTCGAGTCGGACCCGAAGTTGACGGCTATGCTTTCCCGGGCCGCTGAAATGGTCTGGCTTGAGTGGAACCCTCCACCACGTCCTGAACCTTCTAGGTTGGACGATTGGTTTCTCGGGGCGGGCCGAGCTGGTTCTCAGCATCCCACCCCGGTGCCTTTCTTCCCGGAGGTGCATGAGGAGCTGACTAGGTCGTGGAAAGCAACGTTTAGCGCCCGCGGGCGACCTGGTGGCTCCTCCCTCCTCACTACCCTTGACGGCGGGCAGGCCAGGGGGTATGAGGGTCTCCCCCTGGGCCGTCGCGATGCAACTGTGTCTGGCGACCGCTTTCAACTGGCGCGGGGACCCGAAGCTCCCGTCCAGGGCCTGTAGATTCTCTTCCGGTCTGACCGCAAAGGCCTATAGGTCCTGTGGCCAGGCCGCATCCGCCTTGCATGCCATGGCCGTTGCTTCAGGTGCACCAAGCACAGGCACTCATGGACATGCACGAGGGTAGTCCTGGCCCAGAGCTCATCCAGGAGCTCCTGACGGCGACGGACCTCGCCCTCAGGGCGACGAAAACCACCACCCGTGCTATTGGCCAGGTGATGTCCACCTTGGTGGTCCAGAAGCGGCATCTCTGGCTCAACCTGGCCGATATGAGGGAGACCAATAAGACCCGGTTCCTGGACTCCCCTATTTCGTCAGCTGGGTTGTTCGACGACGCAGTCGAGAGCTTTGCCCAGCAGTTCTCGTCCGCCCAGAAGCAGACGGAGGCCATCCGGCACATCCTGCTCCGGCGGTCCGCTGCTGCCTCCACCCTGCCGTCGGCCACCCCCACCCCCACTCCAGCCCCAACCCAGCAGCAGCCTCCACCCGGGCGTAGAGGCTCTGTACACATCACATCAAACCTGGCAAATTATACTTTGTTTTCAAATTGTTAATGTTAACATCAGCAATGTTTTAGGGCTACCTGTAGTTCAGTTTCCATTTTTGTGCAGTCTAATTTCTAATCATCATATACCAACAAATGAATGTGGAGTTGAGGGGAATTGCACCCTCTTATAGCTATCACAAAACAATAGATTTTGCCATATCAAAATGAGAAAGGCACAATACAGAAAACTATGAAATAAGCAAACAACTGTTACAATTGATCCATTGAAATGTCACTCACAGGCCTACCTGACCAGTAGAAAAAGAGCCATCTCTGCATTTTTTTGATAAAAAAAACACATGCCACCATTTAAAAGCCCTTTTTATCCTTGTTTTCGCATTGGGCCTGGTTGAAGTTGTGGCAAGGGTGGCGTGGTTCAGCGAGGTCTGCAGCGGGAGAGAGAGCCGCGGGACAAGCGGTACGTGAGTGGGTTGGAAGCAGATTAATAACACCTGTCTCTTGTTCTAGTAATGAGCGCGGAGAGGGGATAAAACATCAGTGGAACCGGAGATCGAGGAGAGAGAGAACCCGGACGGTTGATGCCAAACCCCCTGTTCAGAGACTGAGTAACCGGAAGCCGGAAGTGCCGACCCGGAAGTGATCGAGGGATCGTGTTTATGAGATTTCACACATGAATGTGTGTTGATGAGTTATTGAGAAAATAAAGAGACAAGCATCAACCGTCCAGCCGACCCCGTGTCCTCTTCCTTCCTCCTTATATCGAACTTTACTACAGTGGTGCCGAAACCCGGGAGGAAGTAGGACCGCGCCGCCGCCATGACTACACCAACGCCCTCCGCCACGCCGTTTGCGGACATTATCACCTCTCTCGCGGCCCTCCACCAGGAACAACATCAGTCCATGCTGGAGCTGCGGGCGGACCAGGAGCGCCGATTCGAGGCCATCGTCCGCGGCCAGCAAGAGGACCGCGAGAGGTTCCGGAGCTGGATAGACCGGGAGGTTCGCACCGAAGCCGCCGGGCTCGCCAGCGCACCGGTCCACGTGCCCCTACACAAGATGGGGCCACAAGACGATCCCGAGGCCTTCATCGATCTGTTTCAGAAAGCAGCGGAGGCCTGCGGGTGGCCCCGGGCACAGTGGCCGGTGCGCCTTATTCCACTGCTCACCGGAGAAGCCCAGGCGGCCGCCCAACAACTGCCGGTGGCGAACCTCCTGGATTACGAAGATCTGAAGAGGGCCATCATCCAGCGGGTCGGTCGGACCCCCGAACAGCACCGTCAGCGGTTCCGCTCGCTGGAGTGGGGGGAGACTGGCCGGCCCTTCGCGATGGCCCACCAGCTCCGGGACGCCTGCCGCAAATGGCTATTGGCCGGTGGAAGCGACGTGGACCACATCATCGATCTGGTGGTACTGGAGCAGTTCATCACTCGGCTACCTAAGAAGACCGCCGAGTGGGTCCAGTGCCACCGACCCACGTCGCTGACGACGGCCATCAACCTGGCGGAGGACCATCTGGTGGCGTGCCCGGGGGTCGGCGAACCCCGACTAACCTCTCCCTCTCTCTCTCCCCCCTCTGTCTCTCCTTCTCACCCTGTCCCTCTCCCTAGGTCCCGCCCTCCAGGGCCCCCTCGCATTCCCCCCAGAGGTCGGGGTGGAATGGGCCCAGGGCAGTACGGGAGTTCGAGGGCCCCGCCCAGGGGGGCGGGGCTGCTGGGGTCGGGCGGGGATAACGGTTCCGGTTCCACCCCCCCTCCACGCTCATATTCCAACCCACTCCCCGCCGCAGGGGCGGCGGGCAGGCCTGGGCTGGCCTGCTGGCGGTGCGGCGACCCGGACCATTTTGTGGACCGATGTCCAATGATGGACATCGGGACAATGATCCGGGTCCCGGACGTTCAGCGGACCACCCCTGATCAAGCAGGAGAGTACCAAGTTCCTGTGAGTATCAAGGGGGGTACATATCAGGCCTTGGTGGATTCAGGATGTAACCAAACCTCGATCCATCAAAGCCTGATGCAGCCTGGGGCATTGGATACAAGCCGCATGGTTAAGGTGCGGTGTGTGCACGGGGATGTGGTGGAATATCCGGTTGTCCCAGTCACGATACAGTTTAGGGGAGAAAATCATAGTGTTGAGGTGGCGGTTAGTCCCCACCTCCGGCATCCGCTAATTCTGGGGACGAATTGGCCCGCCTTTCCGGCGTTATTGGGGTCGATATGCGCGGATGCCGCTTGGGGGAACAAGGCTAGGAACGGGGCGGTGCGGGTGCAGGTTGGCGAGACTGATACGGGACCCTCGGGAACTGCTTCAGAGGAACCGAGCGGGGTCGAGAGACTGATTCTCTCGGACCGCGATGACTTCCCTCTGGAGCAGTCTCAAGACGATACCCTAAAACATGCTTTCCAACAGGTCCGCACGATCGACGGTCAGTCCCTTCAACCCGCCTTGCCCGTCACGTATCCTTATTTTGCCATAATTAAGGATAGGTTGTATCGAGTGACCCAAGACGCTCAGACAAAAGTGGATACAACCCAGTTGTTAGTACCAAAGAGCCGCCGGGAAATGCTTTTCCAGGCGGCTCACTCTAACCCAATGGCGGGCCACCTGGGACAGGCGGCCACGCTGAATCGTTTAATGACCCGATTTTTTTGGCCAGGCATTCACGACAATGTGCGCAGGTGGTGCGCGTCTTGTCCTGAATGTCAGTTGGTGAATCCCCTGGCCTCCCCAAAAGCGCCATTGCGCCCCCTTCCATTAATGCAGGTCCCCTTCGAGAGAATTGCGATGGACCTCATCGGGCCATTAGAGCGATCCGCACGCGGACATCGTTTTGCGCTAGTTATCGTGGACTACGCAACACGATATCCGGAAGCAGTGGCTCTCCGCAACATCTCGGCGAAGAGTGTTGCGGACGCACTGTTTCGTTTAATCTCCCGAGTGGGGATTCCGAAGGAAATCCTCACTGATCAAGGCACGGCGTTTATGTCACGCACGCTAAGCGAATTATACCGGTTATTGGGCATCAAATCGATTCGGACAAGCGTCTATCACCCACAAACAGACGGCTTGGTCGAACGATTTAATCGCACTCTTAAATCCATGATCCGTAAATTCGTACAGGAAGACGCCAAAAATTGGGATCGGTGGTTAGAACCCCTCTTATTCGCTGTGCGGGAGGTCCCGCAAGCCTCCACGGGGTTTTCCCCCTTCGAGCTTCTCTACGGACGGCAGCCCCGGGGGGTGCTGGACGTCCTACGAGAAACTTGGGAGGAGGGGCCTTCTTTGGCCAAAAACGAAATTCAATATGTGCTGGACTTGCGAACAAAACTCCACACCTTGGGGCGGCTATCTAGGGAGAATTTGTTGCAAGCCCAGGACCGCCAAAGCCGGTCGTATAACAGGGGTACGAGACTACGCAAATTCACACCGGGAGAGAAAGTGCTCGTATTACTCCCTACATCGAGCTCTAAATTAATGTCGAAGTGGCAGGGGCCGTTTGAGGTCGCACGACAGGTTGGAGACCTCGATTATGAAGTGATACGGTCCGATAGGAACGGGGCACGGCAAATATATCACCTCAATCTCCTGAAGAAATGGAATGAGGTCGAATCAGTGTTGTTGGCGACGGTGATCGGGGGAGAGGATGATCTCGGGCCAGAGGCGAGCATCAAAGCACAATCGGTCGCACTGGCCCCTGGGGGAGATCACCTCTCACCGTCCCAACTCACTGATCTCTCAAAACTACAGGCGGAATTCGCCGACGTGTTCTCGCCCCTACCGGGACGTACCGACTTAATTCAGCACCATATCGAGACCGAGCCGGGCGTGGTAGTTCGCAGCCGGCCGTATCGTTTACCTGAACACAAAAAAAAAGTAGTTCAGGAAGAATTAGGGGCAATGCTCGATATGGGAGTAATAGAGGAGTCCAACAGTGACTGGGCGAGCCCGATCGTTTTGGTCCCTAAAACCGACGGCTCGGTCAGGTTCTGTGTGGACTACCGCAAGGTGAACGCAGTGTCGAAATTCGACGCGTATCCAATGCCGCGGGTTGACGAGTTGCTTGATCGGCTGGGCACGGCTCGATTTTATTCGACATTGGACTTAACGAAGGGCTATTGGCAGATCCCCTTGTCTCCATTGTCCAAAGAAAAAACAGCCTTCACCACGCCGTTCGGATTGCACCAATTCGTCACGCTTCCCTTCGGCTTGTTCGGGGCACCCGCTACCTTTCAGCGCCTCATGGACAGGATTTTGCGTCCCCATGCCGCATATGCTGCTGCCTACCTGGACGACATCGTGATTTACAGTCACGATTGGCAGCGGCATATGCAGCATGTCCGGGCGGTCTTGAGGTCGTTGAGGGGAGCGGGGCTCACGGCCAACCCGAAGAAGTGTGCAATTGGGCGGGTGGAGGTAAGGTATCTGGGCTTCCACTTGGGTCATGGGCAGGTGCGTCCCCAAATTGATAAGACCGCCGCAATTGCGACCTGCCCGAGGCCCAAGACCAAAAAGGAGGTAAGGCAGTTCTTGGGGCTGGCGGGATATTATAGACGGTTTATACCAAATTATTCGGACCTCACCAGCCCTCTGACTGACCTTACTAAAAAGGGGCTACCAGATACGGTCCAATGGACGGAGCCGTGCCAGCAGGCCTTCACCCGAGTTAAGGCTGCTCTATGTGGCGGGCCGCTTTTACACTCCCCTGACTTTTCTCTCCCTTTTCTGTTGCAGACTGACGCGTCGGACAGGGGGCTGGGCGCAGTCCTGGCCCAGGAGGTGGAGGGGGGAGAGCGGCCGGTGCTGTACATTAGCCGTAAGCTCTCGAAGAGAGAGGCTAAGTACAGCACCATCGAAAAAGAGTGCCTTGCCATCAGGTGGGCCGTTCTCACCCTCCGCTATTACCTTCTGGGGCGGGAGTTCACCCTCTGTTCGGACCACGCTCCTCTCCAGTGGCTCCACCGCATGAAGGATACCAACGCGCGGATCACCCGTTGGTATCTAGCTCTTCAGCCTTTTAAGTTCCAGGTGGTCCACAGGCCGGGTGCTCAGATGGCTGTGGCCGACTTCCTCTCCAGAAATGGGGGGGGGGGGGGGGCTGCAGGCCGGACGGCTCCCCGGCCTGAGTCGGGCGGTGGGGGTATGTGGCAAGGGGGGCGTGGTTCAGCGAGGTCTGCAGCAGGAGAGAGAGCCGCGGGACAAGCGGTACGTGAGTGGGTTGGAAGCAGATTAATAACACCTGTCTCTTGTTCTAGTAATGAGCGCGGAGAGGGGATAAAACATCAGTGGAACCGGAGATCGAGGAGAGAGAGAACCCGGACGGTTGATGCCAAACCCCCTGTTCAGAGACTGAGTAACCGGAAGCCGGAAGTGCCGACCCGGAAGTGATCGAGAGATCGTGTTTATGAGATTTCACACATGAATGTGTGTTGATGAGTTATTGAGAAAATAAAGAGACAAGCATCAACCGTCCAGCCGACCCCGTGTCCTCTTCCTTCCTCCTTATATCGAACTTTACTACAGAAGTCTTTTTTTTTTTTTCTGTAGCCACTAAAGTCTGAAGTTGCATTTTACAACGGGTGAATCGAGTTGTCACTGGTGATTGTTTTAACCTTTCTGGATCCGCCACGACATTGATAAGTTTAATTATATCAAGTGCTGTGAGAAAAGGCTATAAATCTCCACCTCCAACATCCTCAAGTAGCCTGCTAGCCAGGACACCTTCTTTAAGTGTACAGATGTGACGTAATGACACAAAAAATATGCTTGAATTTCCAGCAGAAATCCACCAGTACCATTGGAATAAAAAAAATTATTACAAGCTTGCCGTTGTAAATCGAGCTAAGGTAAGTCGATAGTCTATACTTGCACAATAAAAATTTGGGGGATAATTTTTAACCCAAAAAGTTACAGACTGCAGCTTCAACTTGTAGCTACGAGGTATGAGGAAAACACACATAGTAACAAAGACTTTATATATTTATATATGAAAGAGACATTAATTGTAGGTTATTATTTTACATTATTGGGCTATACCAACAATAGTGCCTTCACTTTTACTACTCTAACTTAGTAGCAAATTTAGTCAGCATTATTGCACCGTCTGTTTGCTGTGCGCCCACCGGCGCACGTTCATTGATGTCTGTGAAGACGTTTGACGCGTGGAAATACTTCCGGGACTTTCTAACATTATAAGGATATAACCATAAAATGTAAGTTATGTGCTGAGGACGTGTCAAAGGCATCAAAAGAGGCACGCATATGTCAAAGCACAAGAGGGCAAGACACGGCAACCCCTTATGCTTTTGTTTGAAGTTTCGGTCAACTTGGATCATGAACCTTTCCCAGAGCAGTTCATTCTGTGTCCTCCGCTATTTTCATATGCGTTTTATGGGTTTACTACTGTGAAGCGACGTGACTGGCAGACGCGACAAATCAGTAATCGATTTCGTTGTCGATTATTTTAATTATCGATAATAACCGATTTTATCGATTAGTTGTTCAGCCCTAGATTACACTAACAAGTATTTCGTCTTGCGTCCAGTTAGAGATTTTGCTCATGTGTGATGTCCTGGCTGCCAAATCATGGTTGTTGTTCTGGACTCAGTATTGGCCTTGTGACAAAAGATCACACATGAGAATTATAATCAAAAATTACCTCAGTGGGAAGCATCCGGATGATTAATGATCCCTGACAGGTGTTGTAGGAGCAAAACAACTACTGACAAAGAAAATAAAAATGAGTAATACTCTCTTCACAGGTGGTAACATCAAGATCTAGCCAGTTCCTCACATAATTCTCATAACTTTGGGCAGTTTTAATAAATTTCTGCAGCAGACCCACTGAGCTTGGGGTCTCTGTTCAGTTTGAACAGTCCAGAGAAGATTTCAGCAGCTGTGCTATTAAAAAAAAATACCCCAGAAGAAAGGAGTAACCTGATACACGTTGGAGTGAGAGCACAAATCAGATGAGACGTTCATGAGCCACAAATCTCTCCTGCGTCTGAAACATCACAGAACCACGCATGATGGCGTGGAGGACAGAGCCAGCAGCCTGTGATCAGCCAGAATATGAAAATAGCAGACTGACATACACTTACTTTCCTGCACTATGACCTGTATTGGATCAGATCTCCAAGCAGAATACAATCCACACCGTCATATTCTGAAATGCAATATCAAAATTAAAGGAATGTAACAAAATGAATAAATTATTTGACAATTAGAGGGTAACACTTTATTTTGATGGCCCACTTTAGACATTCTACTGAGTCAAGTCAAGTTACGTTTATTTATATAGCGCTTTTTACAATGCCGATTGTTTCAAAGAAGCTTTACAGTTTTAACAGGAATATAATGCAACAGAATTTGATTCGGCTGTACAGCCGCTCTGGAGAAAACGGTTATGATATCCAGCTAATTTCAATTATTATATAGTGTTAAAGGTGCAGTATGTAGTATTTTTGCAGTAAAATATCCAAAAACCACTAGGCCAGTGTTATATATTTTGTTCAGTTGAGTATTTACAATATCCAAAATGTTTCCAACTATTTGTTAATTGTGAGAAAATTGCTATTTTAACCAAGGACCCAGGAAGTCTCAGCATAGCGTTTGAGGGAGTCGCCTGTCAATGGCGTCATATCTGCGTTACCCTCGGTTTTATTTGGCAGAAGCGCTTTACTCTTAGCAGTGTGAACATGTCACAGCAGCGCCGAGCGAACGCACAGAGTAACGTCATAACATCATTTTAAACACACTTAAATGTATCTAATATGATAAACAGAGCTGCTTTACCTTATAATCATAACCGGAAACCCATCATAATAAAAGTCCCAGTGCTCGTGAGCCGTGTGTTTGTTTAACAATCACTGTGCTCAGCTCCACAACACTCGGTCCTGCTCTGCTTTACACTACAGTAACTTTAATAAACGCATCCATCAACATGATTTCTGCCCGAGACCTATTTTCCACTGGCGGTGAGGTGAAGACCACATGTCCCAAGATGCTGCGCTCACACTTGGCATCATCAAACTACGCCTTTGTTTAGAATAGGCGCCCTCCAGTGGACGGAAAGTTGCATAGTGCACCTTTAATGCAGGCTGATCAGTAATATAGTTGATATTTAAGTGTCCCCAACTGAGCAAGCCAAAAGCCAAAGGCGACGGTGGCAAGGAACCAAAACTCCATCAGGTGACTGAATGGAGAAAAAAACCTTAGGAGAAACCACCAGGCTCAATCGGGTGCCAGTTCTCCTCTGGCCAATGAACAAACAGTGTATGATTATGATTCTGGCAACATTACAGGTCATATTAGATCTGTTCGTAAGATTAATTGAAAGATTGGCGTCGTCACAACGGAGATGGGTTAAATCAGGATGTCGTGTCAATGCAGGATTTACAGGGGGGAATCTAATTGACACACTCTCTGAAGACAATTCAGGGATTCGTTGGTCAAGTCCAGGAGCAGGTCCACCATCTGATCTGTCACTAGTACATGTCAACTAGCAGTCATTCCAGTATTACTAGACTGTCTGCTTAAAGGGTTATTTCACCCAAAAATGATCCCATCATTTACTTACCCTCAAACCATCCTAGTTGTATATGACTTTTTTTTCCCACCAAACACAATCAGAGTTATATAAAAAAAATAACCTGGCTCTTCGAAGCTTTATAATGGTAGTGAATGGTAGATTTTAAGCCCAAAAAAGTGCATCCATCCATCATAAAAGAATCCACATGGCTCCAGGGTGTTAACTCTTTCCCTGCCAGCATTTAAAAAAAATAGTTACCAGCCACTGCCAAGGTTTTTGACCATTTTCACCAAAATTTAGTAGCTCATATAATATTTATGAATATCTGAGAATGCAATACACCAAAAGAAAGAGCTGACCCTCTTCTTTTAGACAAAAAAAAAATGTCATCAAACTTGCATTCCTTTTTTAGAAACACTTGAATATGTTTCATAAAAAAGCAACATTTTGAACATTAAGCTGAGAAAATCACGTTTTAGTGAAAGACTGTTTCCAGATCAGATTCAGAGCTGGCCTGGTCTTACTAGTAAGTAACTTACTAATCTTACTTTGTAGATTTCATTTATACATAGAGTCTGACCACTCTCCATTGAAAAGCGTTTTTTTCCGCGAAGGCGGGTACTCTGTTGAGATTTAAAACCTGTATGGATTCGTATGAGAGTTCTTTACTCTCATGGTGGCTCTCATAGAAATAAACCCCATTGACATGCATTATACGAGCAACGGTTGGAGTTAAAAATCTTCATTTGTGTTCTACTAAAGACACAAACACACCTACATATTGGAGGCCCTGGGGGTAAGCAGATGAACATAAAATTATAATATTTGGGTGAACTATCCCTTTAAATGTGAATGACAGGAAGAATAATTAACTTGAATTGCTGTTCAAATATTCTTTGGTGTGTTTTTCTAAGACATTTATAGCATGTTTTGCAACAACAAAATAATTACACTTAATAAATATCATTAATTTTGACTATTTATGCAATTACTTATTGTTTGACATAGAATAGATTTAGTTTGATTATAAATATTTATTTTCATTAAGTTCAATACAGTTCAATGAAAATATTTGTTTTCAGATTTCTTCATAACTAAGCAAAATTATACAAGCAAGACTGCTGTTGTTATTGCACATTCATTTAACACAATATATTTAGTCATAAAACTGCCCTGTATAAAAAAAAGGCCAGTTAGTTTGTATACTTTTTGCTCGCCAATAAAAACAGCTCCAAAAAAACCAAAGCATTAAAAACATATTTAAATATTGTTAATATAATTAGTATTGTTATATTAAATATTTAGTAATATTACAGTATGTTTGGCCAGATGAAAAAGTGTCAAATGGTGTAGTGTAATCACTTTGCAAATGTTGTGTATATCTGCATATATTTTCATTTATCCGCTGATTTCATATTACAATTCTCCTCCTGTTTTCAGTCAAAATTCAAATTCAGAAACTGAAGTAGCACTTCTCAATTCTAAATGGCACACAACCCAACTTCAACATGCAGGGTGAACTTGTGGTGAAGCCAGATGGTCCTTGGACCATTAAAACTAGTTAAATCAACGTCCAGCCATGCCGAGAGTACTGAAGCTGCCAGGTGAAATCACTACGGCAATATATAACCAGACTTCACCTCGCATAACGCCAAGCTGCCACAACAATCACATCCTTCAGTCTCTGTGATGTCGGCTATTAACAAAATGTCCAGCAGTGCTAATTCCTTAAAAAACAGTGAATATAATCGTGCTCTGGGGCGAGCCTGTGAATATCGACTGACAGCTTAATTAGGGAAATGCTACAAGTCTGTAAGCAATGAAGGATGTATGTTTTGAACAAGGAACTGAAGACGAACGAAGGCAAACACAAGACTTCAATACGTCCTTCATTAAAGGGCACACCACAACACACTTATTTCGTGCTTACAGAGATGTATTTATTATTCGATTATATTATAGCTGAAGTTATAAGTTCCGGATGTGTATAATTTTCAAGGTTGAAATCAAGATGTGTTATGGCAATTTGGAGCTTGACATCAAAAAATGCATAAATCTCAGCATTTTAGTGCGAGGTAGGAAATCCTTTAGGCCTCGGTCTTGAAACACAGGCAGAACGAATCTCTTTGTAAAACATTCATGAATCTAATTGAATTAAATGTGGTCATTTGCGTTGCAATGGTTTTGCTAAACGATTTGCACAGATATTCGCTCTGCTCGCGTTTCACGAGTGAAGCCCATTGAGATTCTGCGATTGCTACGGTGATTTCGTTAAAGCATTTCATGCAATTACATTCTTTATTGATTCTTAATAGAGGTTTTAGTCATGTCAGCACTTGAAACGTATGTGGTAAGAACACAGATGTCTTTGGGAATCGTAGCTGTTTAATATTTGTTTATGAAGGGGTGGTATTAAACTACCTGCAGCTGCTGCAGTGCAGTCAGTTCTCATGCACAATGACTGACTATCAAATGAATGAATCAAATGAAAAAGAAACTTCAAAGACTGAAAGCCTATGGCATTATGACAATCGCAAGAAAGGGAACTCCTTTGCTGGGATTATCTTGGATTATTATTTGGCATTTTGTGTTGCATGGTCGGGCCAGGCAAATAACTCCAATATGTGTGACTTGGTAAAACCACTAAAGAGATGTAGATTAATGTATCATGTCATCTTCCATTTCCTAGATTTTGATACTAAAGGGAACTGATGCAAAAGTGTAAAACGTGGCCCTTCCAAATCCAACAAAACTCCTGGCTCAGAATTTGTAGAAATATTATCTTCAAGACAACACTGCAACAAAATCTCCTGGCCCACCTCATATATCAGAAAACAGACTTTGAATAAAATGATATTCTCCAGCCATGTTGGTGTTAACAGGGTAATCTCATGCTTCCAAAAGTAACGTGGCAACTGTATTACAAAGATCTTCTGTATTACAACAGTTTGACAATTAGCATCACTTCTGCGAGCTACCTACAAAAAAACATCTTCATTCATTTCAATAACACTGTTTGCTTTTAAATATATATATTATCCACACTGGAGCATACGATATTTTCAAAAAGTGTAATTCATTAGATCCGAAGCTCCATTTTAAACACATCAGATACTTTTGACGCTAACATCATTATTAGATCGCGTTTGTGTACCCAGCAGGGAATTTTCGACCCCCTTCCTAGACTTGTAAACATCTGTTTTCTCTTAACATTTGGTCACAGTTTATTTTCATTATTTTGAAAATGGTAAATATTCTGCTATTATCTGTTTCTACTTGCAAATTAAATTCATTTGAAAGCTAGTTTATCACTTAATTTGGCAAGTTGAACAGAAATATATAGCGCCGTCTTGAGTCTGACAGCTCCTTGTTACATTTACGAGATGTATCTAGAGTCCACTCCGTCTTCATAACCTTCTGTTGTGGCACATTTTATTTTTCCAGTTCAGTTGTTGTTTTATGGTCGTTTAGAAGAGCAAGGCCTTGAGTAATGGGCAACGTGGAAACATTCTGAAGAGTCTGTTATGCGTATTAGTGTCTCATTTATTTACAGTTCTGTTCACTCATGCCACACACCACGATTGTAAATGTTCACGTCACGTTTGCCAACATCTCTCTTTCTCTCTCTATGGTGGTAAAAAAAACCCTGCTTAATAATAATAAGCTCTGTCTTATTTAGTTTTATTTGTATTATAGTGACAACCTATTATTTTATAGCAATTACACAGATGTGAAACTGCTCTAAAATCAGCAATTATGCTGTATGCTATACATTTTTATACTATTAAAAGCTCATTACCATTACGTATTATGACCCATAGATATTCAGCTTTTAAAGGCACAATATGTAAGAATTTTGGATTAAAATATCCTAAAGCCACTAGAACAATGTTATATTTTGTTGACTTGTGAACATTATCCCAAATAATTCCCAAAATCTTTAAATCCAGAGAAATAAGTCATTTTAACCAGCCGTATTCGTGCGTCGCCTATCAATGACTTAATACCCGTGTAACCATCGTCCTTCCTGAAGCTTCGGAGCTTAATGAATCAGCGTATCGATTCATGATTCGGATTGCGTGTCAAAGCGCCAAACTGCTGAAATCACGTGAGTTTAGAGATGAGTTGAGAGATCCGATCCACTGATTCATAAAGCTCAGAAGCATCAGGAAGGTGTTTTTTTTAAATCGGCCATCACTATAGAAGTTATTTTGGGGTTTTTTTGCGCACAAAAACTAATTCTCGTCGCTTCATAAAATGATTGTAAAACCACTGAAGTGAAATTGACTTTTTAATGACGTCTTAAGCCCTATTCGGACTGGATTAGTTTAACATGGGGACATGGGGGTAAAGTAATTATTACCAGAGGTTCTCGGTGATTTTAGTCCTGTCCGAATGTGCCATCTCAGTAATCATTACGGACAATGTCAGTAAAGATTACCGAGACTTTTACCTTCTGTAAAAAGTTCCGGAAAAATTACCTCAGGTAATACCTGTTCGAATAGACCTGCTGTAAAAATGTATGGTAAAATTCCGTCATTTCCTGTTTAAAAGTTAAAAAAAGAGCACATTTTGCGACCTTGGAGGCGCTTGAAGCATTCGGTTGCGTTGTAACTTAGGTGGTGGGACAAATCTGTGGAAAATGTCCAGTATTTTCCGCATATCATTTAAAGCAAAAAGAAGATCAAAAGCACTTATTAGAGGCACAACACATTTTAGCTCTAGGAAAGTGTCTACTACCAACATAATCCAATCAGAATCGTTAGACTGGACCTAACTGTTTATTAAAACACATATATATATTGGAGACGGAGTTCAGACTGGGGCTCAGGTTGTGTGTTTGCTCACGTTATAACGGTAACGTCATACGCACATGACGTCAAGGAGGTGCGTAAAGCCAGTTACTCCTCCCACTTCTGCTAGTTTTACTGAGATGTCTTATCCCGTGCGAATTGGCCATTAATATTACAGACGTCCTGAGGTAAAATGACTTTACCCCCATGTCCCCATGTTAAACTAATCCAGTCCGAATAGGGCTTTAGTCTTAGGCCGGAGACACACAAGCATGGTTTGAGTGTGGCGTTTCTGCTGTGTGTCAGCCGCGGGGCGTTTTCTCTGTCTTTGCACACCAGAAGCGTGTCTGACGCGGCGCTGCTGCTGCTATTAATGTAAAGGGAAGCCCTATACTTCATGTTAAATATAAATATATTGCCTATTGATACAGCAAAGGCAACGTCGGCAGTAGCTTATTGACCATATATATCTTTGGTGTTGACGGCAAAATAGGCTACAGAATATTTCGGTCTGTGTTGACAGGTTTAATATTTCCAAATCGATAATTATGCAGTTTTTTATTATTACAAGGCCTATATCTGCATTTATGTTAACCTACAGACTTTCAAACATGAAAGTGTCATTTATTAATATGTATGTGTGTCAAAATTACATATAAACATCTTTTCCTAATCTATTTTGGCTGGAAACGCTTCCAACACGCTCGCGTGTCGCGTGAAAAATAAGCGTCGCTTCTATTTGAAGCATGCACGCGTTTTCCGCACGGCTCGGACCGCGCGTGAGCAGCATGTGTGACGCAGGCAGTATGCAAGCTCTAACCGGTTAACATTGGAGCCGAAATAAAAACAGACACGCCACGCAGCCGAGACACTCACGCCACGCTTGCAGTGTGTCCCCGGCCTTAGTGCCTTTTATGGGTCTTGAGAGAGGAAATGTTATTGCTGATATATATATATATATATATATATATATATATATATATATATATATATATATATATATATATATATATATATATATATTATTTTTTATTTTTTTATAGCACACATAATACAACAGGCATTGCCCAAGGTGCTTCAGAAATAGTATTATAAAACACTTAATTAAAAAATTTCATACAAACAAACACCAAATAAACAACATTACGCCAGGACTCAACAACATACTAGATCACTTTCATCCAAACAGGCCAGGCCCCACTAGACTGATCCCCAAACAACTTCTAAAAAGTAGGTTTTCAACAATGATTTAAACATAGCCAACGACTTCTGTTGTGGCACATAAACATATCTTCATTTGTGTTTCGAAGATGAACAAAGGTCTTATGGGTGTTAAAGGACATGAGAGTAAGTAATTAATGATGTTCATTTTTGGGTGAACTAACCTTTTAATATATTATGTGTTTTATTAGACAGAGGAGCAGCTGTTTAGATACATTCACTGACAGAAAACAGCACTGCGTTACCGCACATACACATGAAGAAAGGGGAAGAAGCAGAAGCATTCGCCTGTGGCATAATAAAAGCTCCACTGTTCTCAAGTCGTATGTCGTGCTTGTCTCTCATTAGCAATCGCTCCAGCGGTCTCGTTCTCCTCTACCTTCTTTTAGTCCCACCCTTCTTCATGCTACAGTAATGTTAATAAATCTTGAATACATTAGCTCATCCATGAATATGATCTCTGCCCGAGTGCCGTCGGATTCTTTTCAACCGGCTGTAGAGGTGAAGATGACAACTCCCATGGTTCTGTAAAATCAAGGCGTCGTCAAGCTACACCTTTGACCTATAGCGGCAACATTGACATATTGTGCCTTTAAACAGCATTCCGATTTTTGTATAATTCTTTAAAGGGTTAGTTCACCCAAAAATGAAATTGATGTCATTAATGACTCACCCTAATGTCGTTCCACACCCGTAAGACCTCTGTTCATCTTCAGACACAGTTTAAGATATTTTAGATTTAGTCCACAAGCTTTTCTGTTCCTTCAATGAAAGTGTATGCACACTATACTGTCCATGTCCAGAAAGGGAATAAAAACATCATTAAAGTAGTCCATATGTGACATCAGTGGGTTAATTAGAATCTCTTGAAGCATCAAAAATACATTTTGGTCCAAAAATAACAAAAAATACGACTTTATTCAGCATTGTCTTCTCTTCGGGGTTTGTTTTCAATCTCAAATAAAGATTGGAACGGTTATGAATCAGCGGATTTATTCATGATTCGGATCGCCAGTGTAACGTGATTTCAGCAGTTTGGCACGCGATCTAAATCATGAATCAATACGCTGATTCAAAACCATTTGAATCTTTATAGTGGGCATACACTTTCATAAAAGCAGAAAAGCTCTAGGACTAAACATAACATTTCTTAAACTGTGTTCTGAAGATGTTCTTTAAAATTTTTTGCACTTTAACCTGTTTTTGATCTGTATACATTTTTTTGTTAATTATTTTATTGTATTTACATGTCCAGATCTTTTTGTTATAAAACATCTTAATTATTCTTTCAAAGATGAACAAACGTCTTATGGGTTTGGAACGACATGAGAGTGAGTAAATGATGAACGGATTTTTCTCAAATTTTTGGGTGAACTATCCCTTTAACTCTTCTGGATAATATTATGCATGTGTGTGAGTATCTGCTTAATGTCTCAGATATAGAAAAAAAAATCATGTTTTCTTTCACAGGCAGAAACATCTGTCAGAGCCTCAGATCTATCATTAGCACACTATTCTACGTGCACTCACTGTGTTTGTGTTGAGTGCACACATGTGTGTTTTCACTGCTGCTGGGGGAGGAGGAAAAGACTCCAAACTCTTTGTGTCACTTTGAGCACAGTCAGACAAGGAGAGAGAAGACGACAGGAAGACTGTTCGATGACTGGCAAATCAAATTCTGCCATGCGGTATTCATCAAAATACTCCAGCAATCATTTCAATGAAATAACCGCCCAACTCTGGAGCAAACGTTTTCGACTGGACAAAAACTTGGGCTCCGTGGGCCAAAAATCTGTTCTGAACAACATGGGCATGTTACCCACACTTGTAGAAGGAAAACAAATGACGCAGTGTTGTGAAATGGCACAATCTCACTCCAGACGGCATCTGCTCAAAGCCACTCCTCGTTTTCTCAGATCTAAACGTTTCTTTTATGCATAAAGGTTACAGGAGGTTTCCCCACCTTTAGCCCATTTTCACAACATTTCCTTACTTTCTAATGACTATTTGAGGACCAAAAACTCAAGCAGTTACTGCTGTCAACGAAAATGAGAGGCTAAAGGCTAACCGTCAGCTATAGCTAATACCCAAACTGCCCTCACTGGACAACTTCCTGTCATTTGTCTCAGAGCAAACAGGCAGGAAATAGCTTTGAATATAGCTACGCTGCATTTTAACATGCTAGCATCACACAGAGAGACTCCCTCGTGTCTTTAAGTGGACGTAGGAGAACCATTTGGAGCTGAAGAACGCAAGAGAGCGAAAGCAAGCAAATTCGTGTGATTTAAAGAGACAGTTATTTATGATGAATGGCGCTCTCCTGAGAGTCTGGGAAACCGGCTGTAGTGCTGCACATGGATCTAAAGTGCACCGTGACCTCAGGCACGCTGAGAATCACACGATGACAACTATAGAGCCCTCTACAGCCGAGCCCTGAGCACACGATGGAATTTACCTTCACCACATTTAGCTACATATCAGTTGACACTTCACTCAATGCATTTGGAAGAGAGAAGTTTCCAGGGACGGGTGACGAGCAAAGCACGCATAAGTCATTTAGAGAGGTGTACTGTGGATATTTATCTTATTTAATATGTCTCCTTGTACTGAGTGATATATACATCTGCAGTGGGGTTATGAATGCAGGCATATTCACTAATCCATGACTCTGTCAGCCCTTCAAACAATGTACGGTTACAATGTCCAACAAATCCAACAGTCTTTAAAGGTGAATGTTACACTGGCCATTAGTCAATTCTGTATTGCTCTCACTTACTTTGTTTACCTTACCTTACCTTAAGTATTACCAGAGGCCGACAATATTGAAGTATTTTTACTTTCCAAGTCATTTTGTTTTTTTAAGTATATGTACTGTATCAGTGTTCTTCTTTAGAAAACTTTTACTTCACAACATTACAAAACATAATATTGTACTTTTTACAGCAATACATTTCATATTGAATATCATTTAATACTTAATTACATTAAAAATGTAGTACTGCATACTTTTACGCGAGTAAAAGTATTCAAAGTTTTACTTTGAGTACAAGTAAGAAAGTACTAAATGTTTTATGTGATTAAGTATTAAAGGTAAGAAAACAACTACTTTTATTAATGGAATGTTGTGCAGTAAAAAGTATGAAATTATATATTATGCTTTGGAATGTAGTGAAGTAAAGGTTTTCTGAAGAAAAACACTGATAAAGTATATACTTGAAAATGTACTACTGTCTGCCTCTGAGAATTACATTTCTGCAAAAAAATTTGCCTTCACATAGTCTATATTCCAATATTGTGCTGTCATTTCAGCCTTGAGTGTGCAATTCACATTTTTTGTTTGCTAAAAATTACATTAACATTAAAAACACTCATTATATTGATTATGTTATTGTGTTTAATGTTAATAAAACATTTAGCATACAAGTAAATTGAATTGCACACCTAAGGCTGAAATGACCTACAACACAAGGTTGGATATAAGGTTCAACATTCAAAATGTAGTTCAATATAAAATCCTCCAAATGCCTAGTAGTGACATTGACCTAATATTTTCTAAATTAAAATCTGTTAACATTGGTTTAATGTATACATTTCTTTTTTAAATACATATAATGCCATTTTTGACTGCTATATTTTGATTGGCCATCATTTAAATATATTTGCATATTGAATTGAGATTGGTCTTTTCTTTCCTCCATCTCTTTGACCATGTTGCATGTTTAATTGTGTGTAGATTCTCATGGAAAGTCTTTAGAAAATGAAACGCATCACTAAAACACATATGATGGACCAAAACCAAAGCCTTAAACTTTAAAAGTTACCCTCAAAAACAGGGTTACCATTTGCACGATAAAAATGTTATTTGCAAATAAAGCAAAGAGTATTTTGAACGATCTCAATGTGGAGGCGCATCACTTAACCCTATGAAATAATAAATAAATAAATAAATAAATAAATAAATACATACATACATACATACATACATACATACATACATACATACATACATACATACATACATATATATATATATATATATATATATATATATATATATATATATATATATATATATATTTTTTTTTTTTTTTTTTTTTTTTTTTTTAATGGAACAGTTTATTGAAATAAAATAAAAAACACATATGTTTTTTGTTGAGTAACATATTTGATACATCAGGCTTTTATGGCTCAGAGCATGATCTAATGGGAATATGGAACTCATGCTCCAAGAGGAAAAATCACTTAAATTTCATTAAGAGGCCCAAACTGAGCAAAAATATGCAATTTGGTGCATCTGCTGATATTTATATGGCCAAACCAAAAGATTAAATTCTGAAAGTTTGCAATGTAAATCAGTTGAATTAACTTAAAAAAGGTCCCTTCAAATTATTAAGTGAATAAACTTCATGTGTAATTGAAAAAATTAAGTTATGTGTAATTGTCAAGCCCACATCACTTTTTTTTTTCAATTACGCATTGTTTATTACTTAATAATGTAATAGTCGGCGGGTTTCCTCACCTTTTTAAAGCTAAGTCAACTGATCACGTTTTACAGTTGTCAGTATATATCTCCCAATAATATGTCTCTGTAAGATGATATTTAAATGCTTAGTTTTATGATCTAAGCTCTTTTTTTGTAGGGGTCAAAAACATATAATGAACAAAAACCTGAAAAATGTGTTAAAATCTTAAAATTCAACTACTAGAATATAAAAGTTACTCTTAAACATTTAGAAAGATTTCCAAGTCAAAAAAAGAAAGAAAATTGTGCCGTGACCTGAAGGTTTGTGTTTTTAGAATTATACTAAAAGGCCCTTTACTTGCTAAAAAAGTTTAAACTATCAAACTGATAACAAATAAGATAGAGTAGGCTTTGCCGGGTCACTTTAGCAGACATTAGTTTCATTTTATTGTTAAGTTCTTTAGAGATATGCAAGTTCACCTTTAACACTGTTCTTTCACAAGCACAAATATAGGACATGCAAATCTTTTATGACGCTACAAACAACTGGAAGAAACTAGCAATGACTGAATGCGGAGAATGCAGTGAAAGAGGAGCTCAAACAACAGGCGGCATCTTGGAAATGTAAAAGCAGCGTGGAACTGTAGCAACTTGAGAGTTTCAAGCGCCCTGACCTCGACTTGCCTCAGATGGTTCGCTTTAACTAAACTGGACTAAACTGTAGCGAGTGTAGGGGTGAAAGCTAGAATGACCTTGGGCTTGTCTCACCGCGGTTTGTTTTAACTGGCAGGGGGCTTTCGCGCCTATTACTGATAGGTCTAATGAGGGAGGGTCAGAAAAGCCGACCTGTGCGGAGTGGAAATGGACGGGGCAGGGCATCTCGCTGCAATTCCCCTGCCACCTGCCAGTGACTGCGCAGGGGGGCGTCCTGATTGCTAACAGACCCGTCTGTGTCATGCACCCAGGTGTCTTCATTCTCAACAATCAGTCATGCACACGACGGGCTTTTTGCTACAGCACACATGCTGAGATCCACGGAGAGAGAGAGATTCCTTTGCTAAGTGTGTTTAGTCCTAATTCCTCTTACAGCCGCCCTGTCAAACGCAGATGTGCGTAAAATGATGTTTGGAAAATACGGGTGAAAGTTAGAAGAGTGCTTTTTGCTGAATCTGGCATGAAGACGATAACGGTTTAGGTATGAATGAACAACATTCGGGTCTATTTGACGCCAAGAGCAGATCAGAAATTCTCTTCTGAGCTTGTATATCAATATTAATAAGAAAATGTGCGGCGTGACCTGCTTTGGAACTCGCACAGTGCCTGACATAAAATTTAGTGCGATCTTTTCCACGGTAAATCTGCTTTAAACAAATAATCTCGCTCCGGTTGACTGTACCCGATAGTGATTTGAGTTTACATTGAGATTACTGCAATGATTATAATAATAAAACAACTGGGGGGGAAAGCGTGTCTGTCCCATAAGTCTGTTCATGGATCAGAATTCATTTATCAACAACAGTGTATGAGATTACCACACCGTTCTAATGCAGCCCGTCACTGTACGACCCAGACAAAATATCACACCTGACCCAACCAAAACAGCTTTTTACAACATATTTTTTTAAAATGACACTATTGTCTGGATTCAGATCCATGCAAAACGGGGTTACACTTTATTTTAAGGAGTCATCGTTACAGTGGAATTACATATTTAAGTACTGAGTCATAATAAATAACTATGTACTTACTATAGGGTTAGAGCAGGGCTATTCAAATCTTACCCTGGAGGGCCAATGCACTGCAGAGTTTAGCTCCAACCCTAATCAAGCACACCTGAACATGCTAATCAATGTCTTCAGGATCATTAGAAAACCACAGGTGGGTGTGTTTGATCAGAGTTGGAGCTAAACTCTGCAGCGCATTGGCCCTCCAGGGTAAGATTTGAATAGCCCTGCGTTAGAGGATTAGGGTTTGTTGCATGTAATTATGCAAAATGTACTGAAAATGTATCAAGGACAGTGTAAAATAAAGTGTTAAAAAAATAAAGAACTACAGCGAGTGCTTTTGCACAGTGTCATTTTCTAAAATCATTGTCAGCTGTTGTTTCCTCTAGCCTTTTGTTTATGTCATCATTCAGCCTCATTCTATCCTTGATCTGACATTTTCGGTACTACAAAGGTTCCTGACAGGTCCTCTGAGATTTCTGCCTTTCAAACAATTATTCGCCCTAAAATGATCTGAACATTTGGGTCAGTGTCTATGTGTGTGACTATGATATCTGAAATTGGACGCTGGATTTACAAACAGGCAAAGCACAGCTGTCGAAAGTGATCAATAAAACCATACGCTTGGCGGATTGTGCGCTGGACCGTCTCATCGCTTTAAACCTATGCGTTTCCGAAACAAGCATCACTGTACCAATGGTCTTGGACGTCAGTGAGACGAAACAACTCAACGTCGCTCAGAAAAGCTCTAACAACATAAACACCGAAAGCACCTGAGATATTAGATCAAACCATCTACAGGAGTAAAGATTCCCAATCTACACTAACAATATGCACCATTCAATACACTTGTTAGGGGAAAAAAACGAAGCCTAACCCAGTGTGCACACTGTATTCGCTCAGTATCTACATGTTGCTGTAATCTCCTACCTGTTAATGTAACATCGCTGTAGATGTTGGAGAGCTGTTCTTTCAGCAAGACCTGTTGCATCTGAGCCGCTTTTTCCCGCTGCAGTTCCAGCATCATGTCTGGATGGCTGGCCAGCTTGCATCCCTTTTGTTTGTCCAGGGCGAAGTCACTGCGCACTATGTCTGCATGAAAACCGCGAGAATGCTTATTTTTTTGTATATATCAGGCCATCAAGAGGCCAACTAACCACTAAAAGAACAATGTATGCATGTGTTTTGCATTGTGGACATGTTAACCAGACACTCAAAATATATTTCTTTCTGTTCAGTGTTTATTGATAAAAAGTCTTTCGAATCAAAAAGCCATTTCTTTTCAACAGGCGTGCCCCGAATAAATGAAATGCATCAATATTTATATTTTAGGTTTATGCATGCACATTTGTCCATGGAATGACACCGCTTTAGTATCATGATTCCAAACAGTATTTCCGGTATCTCAATAATTTACACAAAATACCTGCCTAATTGAAAATGACCAAATTAGACCTCACCGTCTTCATAGTTTTTCAGGTAATAGTCCGGTCCAGGCCCTCTGAACTTTGCAAGATTCTTCAAGTTATGAAACTGGAGGAAGTCGGTCCGTTTGCCCCCGAACCTCAAATAAGCTGGAGAGAGTCCTCGTGCCAGAGTGACTAACCGCTTGGAGCTGTGGATACAGAAAGATGTAGATCACAGATCGAACTATTCTCAGAGAAACCCGTAGGGCTACTACAGAATCACTGTGTAGATAACTACACTGTAAAAGTCAAAATGAGCAGTGTTTACCTTAAAGGGATAGTTCACCCCAAAAATGTAATTCTGTCATTAATTAATCCTGTCGTTCCATCTTCGGAAAACAAATAAAGATCTTTTTGATGAAATCTGAGGAATTTCTGTCCCACCATTGACAGTCTAGGCAACTACCACTTCAAAAAGTTCATAAAGAGATTGTAAAACGAATCTATATGAATTGAGTGGTTTAGTCCAAATTTTCTAAAGAGACTCGACCGCTTTATTTGATGAACAGATTGAATTTAGGCTTTCATGCACATATAAATGTTGATCAGCGAACATAAACAAAAGCTCAACCAAACCTGCTTGACACGCACAAACAAACATCATTGGTTCTTGCCGAAGCAACACAAGAATGATCCTCATTGGTTCTTGCTCAGCAAGTGAACAATGCTTGAGCTTGCAAAACTTATGTGTGAGTTGATGAATATTCATATTTGACTAAATGCCTAAATTGAATGTGTTCATCATTTAAAGCAATCATGTCTCTTCATAAAATTTGGACTAAACCACTCAAAATATGGATTATTGTTATGAACTTTTTGAAGCATAAATGTGTTGCTGCTAATGGAGAGACAGAAAGATCTCAGAATTCATCAAAAATGTGTCCATTTGTGTTCCGAAGATGAACGAAAGTCTTACGGGTTTGGAACGACATAAGAGTGGGTAATTAATGGCAGAATTGTAATGTTTAGATGAACACTCCCTTTAAGGAGTTGTTTGTGCCTGACAGGACCCTTAAAAATAACTTTCATGTGTGCAATCTAGTCGTTCTGTCATTCCGTCAATTCCGTCATATTAAGTATTGAAGTCATTACCATTGGAAGCAAGGTCAGTTACCTGATTAAAAATACCGAGTGCATAAAATCACAAAGATAAGTTTTCTTCATGAAGGGAAGATGGACAATAAACTGAAAGCATTCACTTAATTATTTTTAAGAAATTAAAAAATGACCTTTATCCCTTTAAATTCTATAAAGATACAAAAACATCATATAAGATATTATAACACGCATATAGACTCCTGTATGCTATGTGCTCCTGTGTATTATTTCGTCTGACGATGTGACGTGTAATGCGCGCGGCACGAGGAAAATTATCATTTTCTTAGCAATACTATCTTAAAGCTCATAATTAATTATAAACTTCTTTTTATTCTATTAATTTGCATGCAGTGACCTTGTTGTCGCCATTGTGTTGGTGCTTTAACTTTCATTTACGGAAACTCACAGCAGGACTGAAGTTCATGAGATGTGATTGTGTTTCAGGCCGCAGTGCTGAAATCAACGGCAGATTATTTCACAGTGCTGCAGTCTGTGCACGCTCGTTCCTTTCTAAATAAATACCAGCTTCTTTTTTAGTGCTTTCCTAAATAATGAGACACAATACGGTACCAGTCGTAAAAAAGAGAAGCTGTAAAAAGTGCCCATAAAAGAAGGCCTATAATTGCGCAAATATTCCGCCTATGGGTGTCCAGAACTTTAAAAAACAACAGATAAAATAGTAGTGAAATAAAATAAAATAGTAGTGATATAAAATAAAATATAGACTGTTGTGTGAATTGCCACAACACAGTAAAGCAAGCTAAATTGCCACACGCTATAGCTATAACCGGGGAAGCCGGTGTTGTGGTCGGTGGGCCGAAAATACATTTTGGAGAAAGACAGAAAACTGGAGCGGCACACACATTTCGCTCGTCTGCTGTCACGTCCAATAATGTGAATTAACACACTTAATCTGACCCAGCGTGAACCACAAGGAAAACTACAATTGAACAGTTTAAATAAAAAATAATATTAGTGCAATTTACGGCTGAATAACGGTGATAATAACTGCAATATTTAGATATAAACACATAACACTATATGTATATATAGCCTAACACTAGCCTACCTATAGCATTAACATTATGAAAACTGATTACACTTTAATTTTAAGGTGACATTGTTACAGTATAATTATATGTTGATCTACCGAGTTATATTAATTAAAAACACACTTATGATGTTGGGTAATATTAGTTGAATGTTATTGTGCATAATTTACTGTTATGGTAAGTACATGTAGCACATGTAACAAGGACACTGTAAAATAAAGTGTTACATGAAAACCTAGGCTCATCATGAGCTAAACATTAAGCTACAAATATCACTTACTTCAAATCGGTTGCGATGTTGTTTTCAAACCAAATAAAATAGAACAAAAATAATATAAATCTTAAAATTGTGGGAAAGTGTCCTAGTAGTAAAGTCCAATTCCGCTTTTATTTGGTGGTTTCATTCCATATTGAATGAAACGAAGTACGCAAAATGTAAAATCCCCCTTTTACCACGTAAATCTGCTGTAATTTGCACTGTACACGACAGAAAACGAACAATAATGCCACGACAGCAGATTGGGGTTCAGATTTATGTGGGCCACTTCTTCAAATCTATTGATTCTATTTGTTCCAACCCCTCATTTTGCCTACAATAATAATTATTTGATAATATATCGAAAGTAAACACTAGCCTATATCGATACCTCAGCATGTTAGGGTCTATAAAAGACACTTACATTTCGGTTCTCCGTATTGTTTTGTGTCTTTTCTCCTCTGGGGGCTGGGAAACTCATATTCACTTCCAGGTCAAGCCCTGGTGTGCAAATTAACACAACCATTCAAATCTGCGCGTATTTTCAGGCTTCAAGCTCGAATATATACAATCCATATTCGCTCGTCGAATAGATCTCTTAAGAGATATATATCATGGACTAACATCATCCCACAACAACACTGTTGGGATTAAACAGATGGTGTTTTTAAGCATTGCGAGTAAACACGTCGGATTCTACTTTACGCGTAAGATAAATGTCCATGAGTGCGAAAACGCGTGATGTTTTACATGATAACATTAAAAGCTGCACAGAAAATCTAGCATTGAGTTGATCTTCTGTGAGTTTAAACATCTAATAAGACCAAAAGAGTTTGTTAACCTACTTAATAATAATAATAATTAAAAAAAAAATACTGAATTGTGTAGCCTATACTCAAGGGAGCGGTTGATTGGCTAGATTAAAAAGTAGTCGCCTATGCTATTAGATATCAGCAGCATATTAAATGTTTGGGCAGTTATGTCTTATTGGAAATATTTATTGATAATGTCTAGTTGTGTTCCTGTTGGAAAATCCAGTTTAAGCTGAAGCTGAGAGTGGAACATTGAAGATGGTTTCTAGCTGGTTATTATCTGGTCAAACCTGACCACTGGATGTTCCCAGTCCGACATGGTCTACCAGCTTTAAACCAGTTACCGTGTTCCAAAACACCTCCACCAGCCTAAATGACTCCCCCAGCAGGCAATTCCAATCTTCCTAATTCAAACACAAACACACCAGCATCATCAGACGCAACATGCGATTACAAAACAATACCTTAAGAAGTCCAGCCAACCATCCTTTACGATAGATGGGTCCAACTGCAACGAGAGGAAGTTGTCATTCAAAACTTTCACCGGGCTTCGAGTATTCACGTCCAGTAAAATCAAGGTTCTCTCCAGAAAGCTCTGTCTCTTCCCTCCGGACACTGGTCTCCTGTAGGTAGCGGCGGAGGAAATGAGAGACTGGAGTATCAGTGCCAACCACAGTGACGAGCCGAACACTGGGCAGAAGAACTGCCTGGGCATCTTCTGTCCTCAAGCACCGGGCGGAGCGCAGTGAGGGAGATCCAGCAGAGATCTCCTTATAAAACCCGATCAGAAAGCACCTGGAGTGTTTTTTATGCCCCTCCTTGAGCGAGGATCGCTGGTGTCTCTTTCAGCCCCCCTGTCTTCAGCTGTTTTGGAGTTAGCTGGAGTAAACTGACGCCCGAGGGCCAGCCTCCATCACACTGCTGCCCCTGCACCGCCCTCTGTAGTAACGCAACGGCTCTTAAAGGTAAGATGACTCTTATTTAACAGACGCGTCTTTAAGTGGAGTGTCTGAAGCATCATTTCTCTGTCCTCACGAAAGCAAAAATAATAAAACAAATAGATGCAAACATGGTTCTTTGGTTCAACAAAAAATCTTCTTTACATATCCACAGCCATTTATGTCTGTTTGAGTCTTTGGAGTTAAACAATTAGCCTACTTATGTTACATTTAAAGGATCTTCACATGCTGTTCACCATTGCTGTTTTCTAAAGAACTATTAAAAAGTAAAAATGTTCTCCAATGGAATCAAGCTATAAAGCCCTTTCTGGCTCTGATTGGGCCATTTATTTTTTTTAAGACTACAGACTTGTTTTCTGCTATTTTTAATTACTAAACAATAATTTAATTTACTAAAAAAATATGTAACACTAATGTAATCGTCTAAAAAGTGTGACAGCCTAAATCACCACATGTAGCCTAATCAACTGTTCACTTTATTTTAAAATGCAGTCCTTTTGTTGGCGTTATCTTCGAACAATGGGATTTTTTGTGCGTGAGGGGTTGTAAATAGCCTGGAGAATGACTGCCACTTATCTTTTTAAAACGTTAACCCTAAATTAATAAAAAGTAGTGTATTATGTCTGGTTTGAGAGATGATCATTGCACAGACTTCAAGTGATATACAATAATTGTTGTGTTTTTTCGTCGTCGCTAACCCATTTACAACTTGATATTGATATGTTGATGCGCTCGGTTATTGGCAGACTACATCTATTTAACGTGCAAATTAGGTTTTTCTCAAAGGAAAAAATAGTATCCAGTCAAAAATATTTTTTCTTTTCTTAAAAGTGACTTATTGGAAGGGGAAAATAAAATAAGTTAAAGAATAAAATACAATAGGATACATATAATTATAATAACAGTTACATTGCTATGGGGGATATATATTTTATCCGAAAGAGAAAAAAAAACACCCGGTGAAATATTAGCTAATAACCCGTTGATATTTATTTTATGATAATGTGTTTAGTTTTTTGTGTTTTTGTAATTACCCCCATCGGGACTCGTGCCAGGCAAACTGTTGCATTAAAATAACAAAAATAATCTACTCAGAAATAATAATAAAAAAAACAACAGGCCTAATAATTTCATGAAATAGCCTACTTCGAGGCGAGCTATTATTCATCTCTTGTTCTCCTCGCGGGTCTTTATGTCTGAATGTATATCTTTTTGAAATATTCGTTTATAAAACACGAACTAGTTTTCCATTTTTTCGATGAAGTAATTATATACAGTAAACTATTGATATAGCTATATTTAACAAATTGAATACAGCCTAATTCCGGTGCAACACAGATCTGACACGGCTCTTTGTGTTTTCATTTTGCTTTTATGAAATGTGAATTTAAAATGCTTAACATATGGTTCAGCTTGAAAATTTCGATTTTAATAGTGTGTATTTTATTTTGCCACGCCACGCCACGCCATGCGATAACTTGTGATTGACACGTGTCATGCTCTTATTAAATCTGAGACTTGCACAGATTAATGTATAATAATAACAATGTGTCACCTGACTCATGATGCTGTTGTCTAATAACGGGAAACATGCGATTTTTTCTTCTTCTGTGACTGAGACTTTGGCCTAACATTCCGCGCGTCTTGCGACAGTCCACTAACTCATCCGCGTTCTGTGGAGAATAAAACAAACCAGAAAGAAAACAAGACTCTGTGCTGTTTTTACAGTATATTTCTTGGCAGAGAACCAGACAGGGCGCCTCTCTTTAACCTCGGATTTATGACAAGATTTATCCAGTTTTATATGAAAATCTTTTGAAGTGCATTTTTAGCTTTCTAAAACTGGAACTCACCGTTTTAGAGACTATTGGGTGCATGCAAATATATCAAATAAGTTTTAAAGTCAGGAATTTACCGTGCTCTTATAGTTTTATGTAAAACAAAACAGTAGTCCAGATAACTGTGCATCTGTTACTCCCTTTCTGAGAGAGCTAGATAGAGAGAGAGAGAGAGAGAGAGAGAGAAAAAACCCCTGCGAGGTTAAAACTTTCCTTAAAATTATTTAGAAAACAACTTTAACTGCAACAGCTCCCATATTTATTAGAATATCCCAAATAATACATTTAAATGTAATTGCTGCTACAAAACACACATTTACATACATTTATTTAATACCTTTAAGAAAAAAAAGCGTGTTTATGAGATCATATTTACGTGCATTATTAATTAGCCTATTAAAATGACAATAAGATGCGACATGAAAGATTTTAAAGGTAATGAAGACGGATGCTGCGTTATAGCTATAAACTATTATTACAAATATATTTGCTGTTTTGGTCGTATAATTTGTAAATGATCTTACAGGCTAAAACTAGCCTAATAATAATAATACACGTCAGAATATTCAGGTATTATTAATATAATAATAGGTAAATGTCCAGGTTTAAAGTTCATGAAGACTATTAATGTCCTGCCGAAATATTAAGTATAATTTTATTTTGCAGCAGAAATAAAACCGAATTAGCATATGAAAGCAACGAGTTTAGCAATCTCCCAATAATAATAGGCTACATGGATTTGATTAAACAACTTCATATATTGCCACTATATGGACTAAATAATGCGTTGTTTTCAATTTTCGATATTATAGCCCTATATGTTTGTATATTATTTGTGCTGTGATTTTCCCTCTTCTCACACAAGACACAACAATAGAAAATATAGTCTTATATAGTGAAACCATCCGAGCACGGCACTCCCACTGTTTCCAAACAGGCTCCTGAAGGACGTGCAACATTTCAGCTAAATGGACCATCACTGTTTTATTAGTTAAAAGTTTCCTGAGCCTGCTAACTGTCCCGTGAGCCCTCCGTGCAGATCCCCCGACAAGGTCAAGGCTTTACATACGTGTCCCTCTGAATATCGACGAGCCGTGGGCAATACGAGAGAGAGAAAGATGAAGAAAAAAACCTCCACATATTTGTCTCTGATTTACGAGGTGGAAGCGAGTGATGCTGAGCAGACGAAAGTGGTTAGCACACACAGCCAAACATCTCCAATTTCTTCTTTTTCTTATAGTTTTATCTTACTCATAAACTGTTCAGAATGGTGTTCCACGGGCTGTCTGCTTCAGGCCTGCCTCCAAACACTCAGGGGATACAAATACGTGTTTATGAGACCACAACTTATTGTTTCAACCTGCTATCGGCGAAGAGAGTTGTGTGACATTTTGAAATATTATAACAAACACCCCACATAACGAATTCCTTGCTTTTGGGAACGAAAAACGCAATTGAAATGAACGAAGAGTGTTATAAAATGTGATTGACCTATAGAGCTTAGAACTATAGTAGCCTACTTAGATGTCAGTCTTCTTTACAAACATGATTAATAGACACAAACACACACACACACTGAGGTCTGTGTGTTTTGTATGCATTCTTGAATTTATTTAGAGCCATTTTTATAAAACTATAGTAAGTAAAAAATGTATAAAATTATGTTGATCTTATGTCACAATTTGTGAAGTTGTTTTGCGAAAATGAAATTTTACATTTTATTCAATCAATCAAATAGAACAATATCACTTGTCTAGAAGTTTCCATCATTTAGTGAAATTCATTTATGGAAGTCGAGGCTAATTGTGATAGAGTGCCACCGTGTGGTGAAGACTCGTTATGTTCCACATAAATGTTGATATTTTTAGTATTTTTAGTATTTTTTTGCATTGAATTTGAAACAAAGACAATAATTTTATGTATGTTGGGCATACAAATAGAGTGAAAACAGGTATGGTGGGACACTTTCTCATAAATGTGTTATTTTAAAATATAATCCATCAATTTCAGCCCAAACTGGATTATTTTAATGCTTATTAATAATTCATAAAAATGAATTGTTTAAATGTATTAATACTTCACGTATTCACCCCAATGTCTACCAAATGTAATGTTAAATGCTCGGGAGAAATTCTGCATTACATTCACTAAGAAGAATATTTTTTTGCAAAGGCAATACTTTTAGTAAAATTCATGCATTTATAATATTTAATGCCACTGTCCAAATCAGTACAAAACAGGACGTGTGTGTGTGTGTGTGTGTGTGTGTGTGTGTGTGTGTGTGTGTGTGTGTGTGTGTGTGTGTGTGTGTGTGTGTGTGTGTGTGTGTGTGTGTGTGTGTGTGTGTGTGTGTGTGTGTGTGTGTGTGTGTGTGTGTGTGTGTGTGTGTGTGTGAGCCTGTTTATGTGGTTTATGAGGACACAAATTTGTATAACTACATGGGTATTACACTGGTATTACACTATAAATGTGGTTTATGAGGACATATCAAATGTCCTCATAATTCAAACGGCCTTAAAAACATACTAAATTATGTTTTTTTGAGAAAGTAAAAATGCAGAATGTTTCCTGTGATGGGTAGGTTTAGGGGTAGGGGCAGTGAAAGGGGATAGAAAATACGGTTTGTACGGTATAAAAACCATTACGCCTATGGAGAGTCCCTGTAAACCACATAGACCAACGTGTGTGTGTGTGTGTGTGTGTGTGTGTGTGTGTGTGTGTGTGTGTGTGTGTGTGTGTGTGTGTGTGTGTGTGTGTGTGTGTGTGTGTGTGTGTGTGTGTGTGTGTGTGTGTGTTTAACTATAAAATATAATAAAGTTGGCAGATATTTTGGACCTTTTATTCCTGGATTACTAATAAAACAGTCTGAGCAGTTTTCAATATTAAGGCCCAAACCCCTCTGGAGTCATCCAATACAAAAAGAGTGATAATTTCTCTGATAACTTTTATTATTAAACAATATTTCTTTGTATTATACCTAACGGACAGTGTTTTATGTTCATTTAAAATGCACTTTTAAGATAGTTTTATATATGTTCATACATCTGTCCAGCGACCTTCAAGTTCTGGGCTTACAGTGGTAAAATAAACAGAAATCGTGGCTATCGCATCTCTGGCCACACTGTAAAAAGTAGTAACCTGCAATTGTTGAGTTGAGTGCATTTTGTCAGTGCAGTTCTTCTGGACTGTAGCCTGCTTTTCCTGTTTGCTCTACAGTATCGCAGCCCTGCAACGCGTCATGACGTCACTGCGGTGTCATTTTTATTTACACGAGACTCCAGCTGTTACACTGACTCGGCAAACAGAGTCGATATGTGTGTCCGTGGGTGTGTATCTTCGCCACGTGATCTAGCTCGCCAATGCCCTTCTACAACCCACTCAGCATCATGGCTGCGGATGCTGCGGATGCTCTCCTCCCGCACCGCATCCCCGGACCATGCCTCCTGCCCCTGCTCCTTCTGATCTCCTCCGCTTTCCCCACACTGAGCCACGGGCTGCTGGGCTTCCGGCCGGAGGACACGGGGGGAGATCTTTTCGTGCAGGAAGGGCTGCTGAAGGCCACCGAAGGGACGCGGTTCATGTTACGCGTGTACTATGCAGCATCCCCGCAGAGGCTCAACCGGACTGTCGGCAGCTTCGGCGGCACAGCCGCGCCGTGGATCGCCTTCATAGAGGAACCGGAGCCGGGCAGAGAGGGGCAGGTGCATCCCAAACGCAACTTATGCGTGGAGGAAAGCGCCAGGAGCTCGGATATAGAGCTCCTCGGCTCTTTTAAGTCAGCCTCCAGTCAAAACTCCATCCTGGTGGAGTTGCTCGCCAAAGACCTCCGGAGAGGAGAGAAAATTAAGTATTACTCCATGTGCGCTTTTGACGGGATCAAATGGGAGCACTACCGGACGCGCGACTTCTGGCTGGCGGTGGTGGAGCGGCCGCCGCATGCGGACGGATGGCTGCAGGCGGGTCTGTCGGTGCTGTTGCTGGCGCTGTCAGCGCTCTTCAGCGGGCTGGTGATCAGCATGCTCGCGTTGGACCCGGTGGAGCTCAGAGTACTGCAGAACAGCGGCACGGACAAGGAGCAAAAATACGCGCACAAGATCGAGTCGGTGCGCAAACACGGCAACTACGTCCTGTGCACCTTGGTGCTGTGCAACGTGCTCACCAACACTTTCTTGGTGGTCTGGATGTGCCAGATCCTCGGATTGACGCCCGTCTCCACCGCAGCGTGCACTTTTCTCATCTTCTTCATCGGAGAGATCTTTCCGCACTCTGTTGCGTCCAGACACGGGCTGGCCATCGCGTCTAAAACCGTTTGGCTGACCAAGATGCTGATGCTGCTGACTTTCCCCATCACATATCCCATCAGCAAACTCCTAGACAATATGCTGCACCAGGAAATCAGCAACTTCTACACCCGTGAGAAATTACTGGCTATGCTGAGAGTTACTGACCCGTATCACGACCTGGTGAAAGAGGAGCTGAACATCATCCAGGGAGCTCTGGAACTCAGGAGCAAAACGGTGGAAGACGTGCTGACCCCTCTCACTGACTGCTTCATGCTGGCCTCGGATGCCATTCTGGACTTCTACACCATGTCAGACGTGATGCAGAGTGGATACACTCGCATTCCTGTGTTTGAGAACGAAAGGTCTAATATAATAGATATTCTGTTTGTCAAAGATCTGGCCTTTGTTGATCCAGATGACTGCACCCCGTTAAAAACCATCACTCAGTTCTACAAGCACCCGCTGCACTGTGTCTTTAACGACACCAAACTGGATGCAATGCTGGAGCAGTTCAAGAAAGGTAAGGTGTCTTTGTACTCTAGTCAGACGTGCTAAGTCTACAGACTGTGAAGAAGGAAAGGGATTCACACATCAAAATAAAATGCTCTCTTCTCAAAAAGATATTTTAAACAATATTAAGCTCTAAACCACAATGGAGCCCTTTAACTTTATCGCACGGACAAAAAAAACAAAACAACACAATCAATATGTTTCAAAATATCTTATATCGTTTTCCACACAGAATGATGATATACATACAGGGTCGCAAAACCATGAGTTAATGTGTAGCCTTTATGATGAACTGTCTCTTTAAGAATACATGGGAGAACACACTGTACTTCATGAAATTATAGGTGAAAATCTGCTAGTTGAATGTGATGCTTTGCCCTCTGGGTCTACATACATATACATATATCTACAGTATATATTTCATATTTGGCATTATTGTTTTAAAATACTTTTTGAGGTTTTATTATGCATTAAGGATTTAGCATCAGCCTCATCTTTACAACCTCAGCTGACATCTGCAGAGTGGCTAGAGGCTGGACTTGAATAATTTGAATTCGTTCCTATGGCAACCACTTTAATTCTGTCATCATTACTTACAGTTCTCCACGACAGCAGGGATTGTTTGCACGCAGACAAACATGCTTTGACACACTTTTTTTCCCCCGTGAAACTGCATAAATTACTAATGTCAAGCGTTGAATGCAGGGATGAATACAGTTTCCTCTTGATCCTGCCTTGCACAAATCCTAGACAGTGATGTGATGTGTTCTGTCACCTGGTATGAAATCATACTTTGGCTTTTATTGCATCACTGTAGCTATTACATAATGATGTCTTATTGAGGTTGGTGGTGTTCTCTACGAAGGCACAGAGTCAAAGCTACAGAGCAGCAGCAGGGTGCAGAACGCTATAATTCAGCATAATGCAGTAACCTGTCAGATTTACCATCCCCGCAGGGCACAAATGTCCACACGCAGTAAAATAGTAAAGGGATCATCAACAGTATCAGTTCCATAACCGCTGTAGAAATCCAGGGCAGTTTATTAAGCAAAGTCCCAGACTAAAAATAGGATTTTTAACACAGACTGACATGGCACTGCACTTTAACCCTGGACTGAGTTTAATCTTTGTGCAAGGCTTCAATTTATTTTCTACCACACAGCAGAACTGTCTGGGAGAATTCATTAAACTTAGCACTGAGGTCAAAGTTCGTCTAGTGGATTGCTCTCATTTTTCAGTAATCGCTCCATTCAAATAAACATTCCTGGGAACTATAAAGGATGTGTTGTATCTGTGTTGTTGATGTCACTGTTAGAAGACAAAATGGGCAAGAATTGTATGTACGTACAAGAGCTTGTCACTGTGCCCTTAAAGGTATAGTTTACCCAAAATTGATCCCATACAAAAAATGACTTTTTGAATGAACATAAAAAAATCATGGAAAGTATTTCCACATGATTAACTTGCTTTATTTCAGTATTGTGCAATTATTTTATTCCAATTTAATGCACTTACGTTGGGTCAACTTAATTTATTAAGGTTGATTCAACTTATTTACTATGGTTGGGCACTTTCAAGGTCCAGAAAGGCTTAAAAACATTGTTAAAATAGTCCACGTGACTCCAGTGGTTCAACCTTAATTTTTATAAAGCGACAAGAATTCTTTTTGTTCGCAAAAACAAACAAAAATAATGACTTTATTCAACAATTTTGTTCTAACCTGGTGTCAGTCCCCTACACAGTTTACGTTGGTTTAGCTCCCGCATCAGCATCACACGAATGCTTCTTGTTGCTCATGTGAACAGCATTGGCTGCCATACAGGAAAAAAAAGAAAAAAAAAAAGAAAAAAAAACCTGGTGCCTTGTTCAGAGTTGTGTGAGTTTTCTGTGTTTTTAAGAAAATGGAAAGACTTGTTAGAGTTGAAGTGTTTAATGTTGAGTTATTTTGAACATTTAAACAATTTTTGGGGGTTACCATTGTGGTCAAGGGTTAAGCTTGTGGTTAGGTTGTGAATAGCTGTCTTGCGCACACACACACACACACACACACACACACACGTTCCTTGATTGTTTGATTGAGAGGGGAAGGACTGATGACCATATGAAGACTGTGAAAATTATAGGCTGGCCCTCAAACTAAATTACTTGATTTAATTTTATACAAACTAATAAGGCAAGGCAAGGCAAGGCAAGTTTATTTATATAGCACATTTCATACACAATGGCAATTCAAAGTGCTTTACATAGAAAGGAATTAAAATAGGGCTAAAAAATGCATAAGAAAAATAATACAATGTAAAGAGAATTAAAAATAATAAAATGATGATAACCAAAGAAAAGAACAGGTAAACTAAAACAGTTATAAAAAATTATTTAAAAAATGATGCATAGATAAGGTGCAATCAGTCGGACGTACAGTGGCTCAGTGCTCATTCAGTAAATGCACAGCTGAACAGATGTGTTTTGAGTCTGGATTTGAATGTGGCTACTGTTGGAGCACATCTGATCTGTTCAGGAAGCCGGTTCCAACTACGGCTGGCATAATAGCTAAAAGCAGACTCTTCTTGCTTTGAGTGAACTCTTGGTATTTCTAACTGACTTGATCCTGCTGATCTGAGTGATCTGTTGGGTTTGTATTTAATCAGCATATCTGTGATGTATTGAGGTCCTAGGTCATTGAGTGATTTATAAACAAGTAGTAGAACTTTAAAATCGATCCTAGATGTAACTGGAAGCCAGTGTAAAGACCTGAGGACTGGTGTGATATGGTCATATTTTCTGGTTCTGCTCAGAATCCTGGCAGCAGCATTCTGTATGAGCTGCAGCTGTCTAATGGTCTTTTTGGGAAGGCCAGTGAGAAGTCCATTACAATAGTCCACCCTACTGGTGATGAAAGCATGAACCAGTTTCTCTAAGTCTTGCCTGGAGACAAAACATCTAATCCTTGGAATATTTTTCAGATGATAGTATGCTGATTTAGTTATTGCTTTGACATGACTACTGAAACTCAGGTCTGACTCCAAAATCACACCAAGATTCCTGACTTGATTTTTTGTTATCAGGCCTTTAGCCTCAAGATACGCGTTCACCTTGAGAATTTCATCTTTGTTTCCAAATGTAGTGATTTCAGTTTTGTCTTTGTTTAACTGAAGATAGTTTTGGCACATCCAGTTGTTAACTTCATCAATGCATTTGCACAGGGAGTCAATGGGGCTGTAGTCATTAGGTGATAGTGCTAAGTAGAGTTGGGTGTCATCAGCATAGCTGTGGTAAGCAATATTGTTCTTTTTCATTATTTGGCTCAGTGGCAGCATATACAGGTTAAACAGGAGAGGTGCTAGAATTGACTCTTGTGGGACTCCGCATGTCATGGACGTCCACTCAGACTTATGGTCACCTATACTCACATAATAACCTCTCCCTTCTAAGTATGATCTGAACCATCTGAGGACCATCCCAGAAAGCCCGACCCAGTTTTCCAGTCTGTCTAGAAGTATGTTGTGGTCAACAGTGTCGAATGCAGCACTGAGATCGAGTAGAACCAGAATTGATGTTTTGCCTGTATCAGTATTTAAGCGAATATCATTTATAATCTTTATGAGCGCTGTCTCTGTGCTGTGATGAGGTTGGAAACCAGATTGAAAATTGTCAAAGAATCCGTTTGAGTTTAGGAATTTGTTTAGTTGATTGAAAACAACTTTTTCGATGATTTTGCCTATGAAGGGGAGATTTGAGATTGGTCTGTAGTTGCTCAGTATGGAGTTATCTAGATTTCTCTTTTTCAGAAGAGGCTTAACTACTGCAGTTTTAAGGGCGGTTGGAAAAGTCCCATAGAGAAGTGAGGAGTTCACCACTTCTAGGAGATCTGCTTCCAAACAGTTAAACACACTTTTGAAAAAAAATAAGTGGGGAGTGCGTCAAGGGCGCAGGTTGATGTTTTAAGATGCTGTACTGTGTCTTCTAAAATGTTACCGTCAATTGTTTCGAAATCAGACATAGTAATTTTCCGAGGGTTTGGTCTGATCTGACTGACCCCAGAGCAATTAGAGGATGTGTTGATCGCCTTTCTGATATTTTTGATTTTCTCTGAGAAGAAGGAAGCAAACTCACTGCATTTGCTGTCTGAGAGCATTTCTCTGGGAATGTGACTCGGGGGGTTTGTTAGTCTGTCTACAGTAGCAAAAAGAGTGCGCGTGTTGTTTATGTGTTTGTTTATAATATTTGAGAAGAAGGTCTGTCTAGCTTTGCCTAGTTCAACATTGAAAGCATGAAGGCTGTCTTTATAGATGTTATAATGGACCACAAGTTTTGTCTTCCGCCACTTTCGTTCAGATTTTCTGCATTGTCTTTTCATTATTTGTATTGCTGTTGAGTTTCTCCATGGTGCCTTTTGTTTGGTGCTCTTTTTCCTGACTTTTAGAGGAGCAATATCATCAATTACACTCTTAACTTTTGAGTTAAAGGAGTCAAGGAGAAAATCAACAGAGTCTGCAGATATGCTTGGTTTTAGAGATAAAGCCTTCATAAACAGCACATTAGTGTTCTCATTTAAGCATCTCTTTTTGACAGAGACAGATCTAGCTTCAATGGCAGGAGAGATTGATATGTCAAAGAAAATACAGAAATGATCAGACAGTGCCACATCCTTAATAACAATCGATGAAATGTTTAGACCCTTACTGATAAGTAAATCTAGAGTGTGTCCACGATTGTGTGTGGGTCCATTTACATGCTGTGTCAAATCAAAAGTGTTAAGAACAGTCATGAGCTCTTTTGTTGTACTGGATTCAATATTATCTATGTGAATGTTAAAATCCCCAGCAATAGCAAAACAGTCAAACTCTGAGGAAATTATTGATAACAGTTCTGTAAATTCCTCAATAAAGGCTGGAGAGTACTTTGGAGGCCTGTAAACAATGATAAGCAGGATGCGTGGAGAACCTTTTAACACAATACCCAGATATTCTAGAGACAAATAATCACCAAATGACACTTGCTTACATTGATAGAAATATTTAAAAAGAGCAGCAACACCCCCACCTCTCCTAACTGCTCTGCAAACACTCATAAAAGTTAGGAGGGGCTGCTTCATTGAGGACTGTTGCACTACAGTTTTCTTCTAACCACGTTTCATTTAGAAGCAAGAAATCAAGGTTGTTTGTGGTTATTAAGTCGCTGACTAGGAATGATTTGTTCTTAAGTGAACAGATGTTTAAAAGTGCTAACTTAACAGTATTAATTTTTTCACCCACATTAGTCTCAGTTTGACAGGTAACAGGCAGCAGATTATATTGGTTTGTTAAACGGCCTGACAAGGCCTTAGACTTTCTTTCACGTAACAGAACAGAGATAGAGAAAGAGGCAGGCACACTGGGTTCCCACTTGTTTTGTAAACATTTGATAAAGTTACTGTTATCATAGCGGGGACCCAAAACACATCACTGAGAGCTGGAATCAGTTGTTTTTGGTTCACCTACAACAGATGGAGGAGGGTGTGGGCCCTGGCGTTGTGACTGAAGAAATCTCACAGGAGGAGGGGGAGCTGGGCCCACAGGCTTTGGTGGTTGTGGGGCTTGACGCTTTTTGGTTGATATCTGGGGGCTCGCAGCAATTGAGTGTGATAGTCTAGTTCCAACAAAAATCAGTTCCTCCATTTTCTCTTTGGTGTTATCGGAAGTTGAAGTATGTTGTCCTGGCTTTGCTGTCCATTTTCAAGAAAGTCATCTTTGGGTGCTGAATCTTGGAGCAGTTCTAATCCTTCACAGTCTGTCTGTAGTGAGCTCTGTGGGCAGGGCTCAGCTGGGAGTGTGTCCATGAGCAATTGTTGTGGCTGTGTGGAGTTCTCATTGTCCTTGTGGGATGTGTCAGCCGAGTGTCCATTCAGGAGCTGAAATGAAGTCCTGTGGTCATCCATACTCTGTATCAGGTTGAGTGGGTTAAAACACACAGCTGAAGGATGATGAAGGGAAAAATAAATATTGTCCTTTAGCACTCTTGCACCAAGTTTGTTTGGGTGGTGGCCATTTGATGTAAACAGTTGTCTCTGACTCCAGAAGAGATTGAAGTTATCAATGAAGTTCACTCCATTCATGTTACAGGTTTTTTGCAGCCATGTATTAAGCCCAAGCAACCTTGAGAATCTATTTGTTCCTCTTGCTGGCAGTGGTCCACTGATGAACGGCTGAACTTTCAGTTTTCTAAGTGTTTCCAACACTTAGCCAACACAAAACTTGTTCATATGTCAAGTGTAACATCTGTAGCCTGATCAAATAAAAAACTTCCCATCACTGGCGTTAGCACAGTTACAGCCAGGGGCGTCGGACTGGGGGGATAAAGGGTACCGAGTACCCATGGCCCGAGGCTGGGAGGGCCCTTTAGAAGTCAGTAAGTCAGTAGTTTTCTACGTTTTGAGTTTTTTTATGATAAAAATGCAATACCCCACCCATTGGTATCACTATGGTATTGGTACGGGGGCCCAGCAAGATGGTTTGTACCCAGGGCCCAAAATTTGGTGCTACGCCGCTGGTTACGGCTCACTGAGGACTTATTTCACTTTACAATAATGGTAACCTCAAAAATTTACATAACATAAACTCTTTTAAATGTCAAATATAACTGAACATCAAATGTTAATGTAAACGTCTTTCCCTTTACTAAAACAAACATTAAACAGCACTTAATTTCAACATTTACTCTCCTGATCCATCCCAAAGTAACACTTCCCCGTTTCAGTGAATGCAACAGAAATGATCTATGTAGTCCCAACAAATTTATGTTAACTTAACATTTAAAAAATTACATTTAATTTACCGTAACACAATTGAGTGTTAATGACAATTAAGTAAAAATCTAAAGATTTGTGTCGTTTCAACTTATTTTCAGTGCCTCTGTTATGGATTTTTTAAAATGACCTATCATGTAGTGTGTAACATGGTGAATGAAAACATCCTGCAATGTTTTAAATCTAAAAGTGCACCGTATATACATATTGTTTATTCAAAGAAAGTCAACAGAGTCAATTAAACAAATCGCAATTAATTGCAAACCGTTTCATTGTGACGTCAAGATGAAACATTAGCATATTGCCTATCCACTTAGTGCATTGTGTCATATTGTGTAAGTACGACTAACCGGCTAACTCAAGTTATTTCTGTCTTACTGAAATACTTCTGCTTATCAGCTGTGGGCCACTATTACTAAAATCTGTGTCTATTAATGCAGACTGTCTGTTGCTCGCACTACTTTGAGTAAAGATAAAGGATGGACAAGATTTGTTTTGCAAACTTTAATGTTACATCAGTCATTCACGTCAGTGCTAGGCTTACGTATGTGCTGTTATTGGTACAGTTCCTGCATGAACTGAAAACACGGCAGACTGAACATGCGCTGTGAATCTATGCCGCGTGTGCCGTCACGTTTACCTCATCTCATCCATGACTGTCAATGTGACTCCTGCAGCGTTTTGGGCTGTGAGACTCCCTCAGCGGGTAAATAACATATTGAACAGACACGTTCAGTTTTTAATTGTAGTATCTGTTCTTTAACTGAACTGATTTCATGAAAATAAACGTGGTGGTGGTGGGAAAGTGATCAGTTATTCAGTAATCTATTAGCGGTGGCTTTGGGAATGGCCTCGTAGGGCAGCGAAGCATTCTGGGAATTGTTGTCTTTCATCCCCATGAGACAAAAATACGTTTTCTGTCTTTTCTCAGTCTAGAAAGCACTATATTAAAAAATAATTTCACATTTCTATTACATTAATGACCCAGTTTAAATACAGATTCATCAAGGCAATTCAGCAACGGAGCGACGCATAACGTTAGTTACCAAATGTCAACAGAACTCAACTGCACTGTGTTGCCAAGACTGTGGTTTTCCCGCTGTTTTTTTTTTTTTCCATGTCTGCGGGTTAAAGCTACCTCAATTATGTGATGTAGATCCAGGAATGTGCCTGGGAATACCTCCCAAATACCTCCCAAAAAAAATTTTCCGGAGAAACCTGTTTGCACGCATGCTGGAATAAGTAACGTTAGAAGAAAAAGAGTGTAAACAATCTTTGCCTTTGTTTTTTTTTTGTTTTGTTTGTTTTTTACAAATTTAAGGATACACAGAGTACTTACCAACACGATCTTACTCATTTCTGAGAGAAATAGTGAAGATGAATGCATATACGAACAAGTTCTCTGTTTAGGATTAATAGAAAATTCAACTAAAACCTTGGGTTAAATGAATTCAAACCCACCCTTTGATGACATGGATGATTACATTACTGTTTACCATCTGTCCATCATCGTCTAAGTCCAGACCAAACTGCCCGAGCTCAGATGTTGTGGGCGGGGCTGAGCTCAGCTGGCATCCAGGCTTGAGTCGCGCTGGGATTGATATTAAATCGATGTCAGTGTTACTATCTTTACTTTTCTTTAAGAAGCCTTTACACTGAGCTGGTTCAGTTATGGTAATGGTCGCTTAGCTTCCAATATGTGCTTTACACAGTAGACCAATCGCAACAGACTGGGCCATCTGACCAATCAGAGCAGAGTAGGCAATGGAGGGATTTTGAGAGACTGATTCATCTGTAACAACAATGACTGAGTTTAATATCTCGGGGAATAATTAACTCAAAAGGGATTTAATATTCAATATTCATGAATTTATGAATATAATTTGCCAGTTGTTCATTACGTATTAAGAATTTCCGATAGGGAAAAATGTTTAATTAAATACAAGTAACCCTTTACGGAATTGCTTGAAATTATCCTACTAAGTTTGTCCACCAAATTAGTTATAGACTTTTCAAATCAATGCTCAATAAGGGATTACTGCTTTACGAGCGCATAAGAAACATTAACTTTACTGATCAGGACAAGTTCAATATTTCAAATGGTCATACAGTTTACTTTACTAAAATAGTAGCATAAGCAGTTAGGTAACGTTAGATCGTAAGTTTCATTGACTTTGTGTATGTGGGAGAACAACAGACTCAACTCATTAAATGTCTTTTGGAGGTTTAATAAACACAGACTAAAAATAACACTACGATTCACACAGAAAGTACACACTAAATATGCATCAAGAGAGTAGAAATATAGATATTAACGAAAGAATACATAAAAGAGAATAATGAATAGACTAAAATTAGAGAGAGATAAAAGAGAGAGAGAGAGAGAGAGAGATGGGACAAAGAATTAGGGATAAGAAGCAGCTTTCCTTCAGTTCATCAAATACAACCTTCACGGAGTTAACTTGTCCCAACGGGAAACTAACACACCCTCTTAACAGCAGTTTGAATTTGGAAAATAAGAATACTTGCTTTCGTTTTGGTTTCGTTTTGGCTTCTCGCGTGTGTGCGTGTGTTCCGAGTTCAAATGTCCTGCGTGTCCGGCGGTTCTTTCCGAGGTCGGGAGGGAAGCGGCTGTTTGCTCTAGCGATGCTTCGTGTTCTCCTCCTGAAGAAGGCCCTTGGGGCTAGTAAGTTGATGAAGCGAGGAGAAAAGGATTGTTGAAGATCGGATTGTAGAAGAGAAGATTTCGGAAGAGAGAAGATTTTGGAAGAGAGGCTGGACTAGAAGAGTGTAGAAGAGCTGGGGCCTGTTGGCCCAATGTGGTGGGCCTCGGTTTCTGGTCCCACACAGCACATGGCTCTGTATATGGAGGCCCTCCCTGCTTGGAGGGACGTGTTGGTTCAGCCAGAGAGAGAAGAGAAGAGAGAGGAGAGTTGTCTCCACTGGTCTTTTAAGACCATTAATCCACGCCCCCTTCTGGGTTAGTTTACCCAATCCAGAGGGTGAATTCTGAGCGGGAAAAGTTCTCTTTGTCTTGGTTTACGACCTGCTTTGCATGTTTATGAGGTGTCTTAAAGGGGTGTTGATTTTGTATGGTTTTACTCCCAAGTTTGCTAAACATATTAATGATACATTTCATAATCCCATTTTGTGCATCGTTGAGTAAGTCAGAGAAATAGGAATATTTAGATATCAAACACCTTATGGCTCTTTGTTCCAAAGCTTGACTCAGTGGGTCTCTGCCCATTCATACTCTAATTAATGCAATAAACACACACTGCATTCTCTGAATAAGTGATATACATGGAAGTGTAAGTCGTGAAGTGAGCATTAATTTGATAGGGGACATGACATATATGAGGTTACCTGAACTAGTAAGTTGTTAAGACAAAGACAAAAAAGATGCAAAATACCATACAGAAGAAACATTTTACAAGACAGTTATGTGTTTACATACAATGTCCTGGGGTGCATGTTCATTTATAGATGGTTTGTCTATAATTTGAGGCAAAAACGTGTGTTTTACAAGCTTCGTGTCTTAAACTCTTTGTGTCTAAGACACTTTTCTGTGGCCAAATTCTTTTGGGCCATAAAACATCTTATCAGATGGTTTCCAGGGTAACGGAGAATCTTTCTCTGTTGTGTTTGGGGGAAGGTCTGTTACTAAGCACAAAGCATTCAAAACATATTTGTTAAATGTAACTGGCGATTGTGTGTTTGATTCGCCTGAGTCGCTACACATCCATCCAGTCGTTTGAGAATCAGTGAACATTGTGGTAATGTGCTAGCCTGGATTCCGGCCAAACTAAGCCCCACCCACGACATTTTAGTTCGGGAAGTTCGGCCTGTACTTGATCGGACCAATCAAATTGTCAGGATGGGCTTCATACGATGATGGACAGATGATCAACCACAGAGTAACGTAATCATTCACGTCATCATTCACTTGGTTTGAATTAGTTAACTAATCGGAGAACTGGTTCGTATATGCATTCACCTTTACTATGTCTCTTCAAAATGATGATCGTGCTGTTAAGTACTCTACAGGTCCTTCTCAAAAAATTAGCATATGTGATAAAAGTTCATTATTTTCCATAATGTAATTATAAAATTTAACTTTCATATATTTTAGATTCATTACACACCAACTGAAATATTTCAGGTCTTTTATTGTTTTAATACTGATTATTTTGGCATACAGCTCATGAAAACCGAATGACATGCAAAATTTGCTTTCATCCGAAAAAAGTACTTTGGACCACTGAGCAACAGTCCAGTGCTGCTTCTCTGTAGCCCAAAAGTGGCTTTACCTGGGGAATGCGGCACCTGTGTCCCATTTGCTGCACACGCCTGTGCACGGTGGCTCTGGATGTTTCTACTCCAGACTCAGTCCAATGCTTCCGCAGGTCCCCCAAGGTCTGGAATCGGTCCTTCTCCACAATCTTCCTCAGGGTCCGGTCACCTCTTCTCGTTGTGCAGCGTTTTTTGCCACACTTTTTCCTTCCCATAGACTTCCCACTGAGGTGCCTTGATTCAGCACTCTGAGAACAGCCTATTCATTCAGAAATTTCTTTCTGTGTCTTACCCTCTCGCTTGAGCGTGTCAATGATGGCCTTCTGGACAGGGTCAGGCCGGCAGTCTTACCCATGATTGCGGTTTTGAGTAATGAACCAGGCTGGGAGTTTTTAAAAGCCTCAGGAATCTTTTGCAGGGGTTTAGAGTTAATCACAGTAAATTTGAAATCCGGAAATCAACACCAATAGAGTTAATTTCAACACTTTAAAAGTGTATATATGGGAACCACCCGCAAAGTGTTAATTCAACACTTTTAAAAGTGTTGCCTCTCACAACACCCAACTCGGTGTTACAATAAACTCTAATAGAGTAAAATATTAACACCAATGCAGATAACAACAACACTCTTACAGAGTTAAGTGCAGCTTTGTAGAAAACACTGGCAGAGTTAAAATTCTACACTGTTCTGGTGTTGACCTAACACTTCAGAAAAATAGAAATCAATCCACTCAACTATGTATGTATATATATATATATAATATAAACACACATACATGCATGCATGCATATACACACACAGACACGCTGTTCATTGTAAAGTAAAAAATAAAGAATGCAAAAAGTTGTTTTAAACTAGTTCTTTATTTACGAGCAATTCCATTTACATCACAGAAGGTTAACTTTTAAAATAAATGATGAAGGCATAATATATGCATTTCTTTCATAAGCTATTAAAGCTGCTTATAAGTGTGTAATACTTCAAGTCCTGCATGTCAGTGAATATGTCCTGTGTCAGTGAAGTTGGTTCAGTACCTTCAACTTTGCAACAGAACAGCAGTACTTGAGTCAACACAACATTCAGCAGATGTAAAAACAGTCGCAGGATATCTGTGGATCAGTTGCTAACAGTGCAGTTCAGTTGTGGTTTCATATGCAGAGCAGGAAAAGCTGTGTAGATCCAACTCTCTGGAATCCTGGTTCCCTAAACAACACAATACCAGACCAATTACAATTAATACTAGTTGTATTTTATAAATACAGTAAGTTTATGGTGCAAAAAGTTCAATCATCTTGGACTTTGGTGACTCAACCAATAAACTATTTTGGTTAGAATTGACTGATTTCCAAGTACATTAAAGGCTTACTTCATCCAAGTTACTTCTGTTATTAAATTACTCACCCTCATGTTGTTCTTAACCCGTAAGACTTTTTTTCATCTTTTTTTCCATATTTTTAATAATATCTAAGAAATTTCTGTCCTTTCATTTACAGCCTATTCAGCCTCCACTTCCAAAGCCTAGAAAGGTACAAAGGAAATCATAAGTGATCTATGTGACTCCATGGGTTTAACCTCATTTTTATGAAACAAGTGCTTTATTTGCTCCAAAAATCTCAACAATATATATTTTTTTTTGCAAACACAGCATTTGCATAGTTTAATGAAAATGTATGTTAAACCACATGAGTTGCATGGAGTACTTTAATGATGTACCTTTATATATTTCTGTGGCTTGAAAGTGGTAGTTGCATGGACTGTCTATGATTCAAAATGCGCCGAGGCTTAATGAAGCGGTGTTTTGAAATCTGCCATGCCGTTATTTAGTTTTTTTTTACGCACAAAAACTATTCTCGTCACCTCAGAAAATTATTGTAGAGCCGCTGTAGTGAGATGGGCTCTGTAACGACATCTTTAGTGCCTTTATGGGTCTTGAGAGAGGAAATGATATAGGTGTCAATGAAGGCCTTTCTGAGCCATCGGATTTCAACACTAATATCTTCATCTGTGTCTGAAGATGAATGGAGGTCTTAAGGGTGTCCAACGACATAAGGGTGAGTAAATGATGACAGAATTTTCATTTTTGGGTGAATTAACCCTTAAGAAATCTCACTTACTAGTCATCTGCTGGAATGATTTTTGTTCCCTTCTTCCTGACTTTGTGATGTTGGGGGCAGGTGATTTCCCAATCTGTTGAGTCTAAAATCAAACAGAAAATATATACCTGTCAAATCATGAAAACAATTAGTTTGACTCAATTCTATTAGCCAAATACCAACAAATGTGATGTTTGTGGCCATGATTCTCTCATGTTATATGTTAAATCGTACCATCTCCAGACAGGTTCTAGTCTGTACAGCCTTCAAACACCAAGCCAGGTACCCTTTACTTGCTGCATCATAGAAATTCTCCTAAAAACACAAGCAGCAAAAACAATACATTTAAACATGAAGGCATATCCAAACGTTAACCAAAAGTTAGTGATAATTAGCCTACATTTTGCATAAATATTTAGTCTGAAAGAATGACTTACCCATTCTAAAAGTATTGGTCCTCCAAATAATAGTGACACTTTCAAGGGTATTGGTCTGCAGTTTGTGGAGTTGTTCTTCTGTTTTTCAGTCATATGGTAGGTGTGCTGGCAACGAGCAAAATATAGTTTGAGGATGAAGAAATACTTTAAACAGTCTTAAAGTATACACGTTTCATTAGTTTTAAACACAGACTCTAGTGCATCTATCCATTATAAAAGTGCATCTATCCATCATAAAAGTGCATCTATCATCATAAAAGTGCATCTATCATCATAAAAGTGCATCTATCATCATAAGTGCAGGCATCCATTATAAAAGTGCATCTATCATCATAAGTGCAGGCATCCATTATAAAAGTGCATCTATCATCATAAAAGTGCATCACCATAGACATTGACATTGATCTTTTTCTTTCTCACACTGTTGATCTCTAGTGTATAAGATCCAGCATCCATGGAGGGATGCATGCACTTTTTGCCTTAGTTGTCCTTTATTGTAAATAAATATTATTGATCAATATCTGTGCTTAAAGATATTTACCAATAATCTGCCAAGAAAAGCACTACAGTTTTCTATACCTTAAACATACCTTTTTGCTGCAGAACAGAAAGCATGGTCATCTGTCAGCCTTGGTTTCAGTCCAGGGGGGTGGTCAAAAATCAATGTTGATGCAGCTGATGAACATGATGCTTCTTAAGATAGAGACAGGTCAAAAGCAAATTAGGTCAACATTTTTAGAAGTTCATAAAACAATCCTGCCTAAAACTTTGTCACTTGATTTCGCAAAAAAAAATAGCTTTCCTTTGTTAGTAATATGAGTCTTTGAATCTGGAATTCTACCCAATAAAAATCATACACAAAGATTAAGTAGTGCAATAAGATTACAGTTCGGTAAATGAACTATAACGGGGAAGAGAAAGCATGTTAGAAACCCCCGTTTGATGCTGCTTCACCAGTGAGGCCAGTGATTTTTCCAAGACATCTATACATAATTATACAGCAATTATACAGATTATTATATGTGTAGAACACTTACTTTAGGTGTTTTCTCTGTTAAAAGCACACTCCGTGTCTCAACTGCGTCACAAGCCTAGTCTGTAAGAAAGGTTTAGGCGCGTTTTAAAAGCGTTAGATATCGTTAAACGACGTCATTAAAAAAACACGTTGCAAATTAGGCTAAACACTTACTTTCGTCGTTTCCCTTATAACGTGCAAGCGGCGTGCACCCGCCTCCTCGTCGTCAGTTCCATGTCACCACTCACGAGTCAAAGAAAATGCCGCATAAGAGAAAGGTTGTTTCGTTTAAGCGTGCAGAGCATTTAAATATCGCGTTAAATAAACGTTTTATAAAATACATATTGTAAATGAGCTAAAACACTTACTTTCGTCGTTTCCCTGCGGCGTGCACCCGCCTCCTCGTCGTCAGTTCCATGTCACCACTCACAAGTCAAAGAAAATGCCGCATGTGAGAAAGGTTGTTTCGTTTAAGCGTGCAGAGCATTTAAATATCGCGTTAAATAAACATTTTATAAAATACATATTGTAAATGAGCTAAAACACTTACTTACGGCGTTTCCCTGTGAAAAAGCACCTGCCTGGTCTGTTCCGTCCGAATCACGTCAACGAAAATGCCTCTATGAGAGCTGTTTAACCGTGCACAGCACATAACTAGTTATAAAACAATATAATGCTATAAAATGGATACGTAAATGAGATGGAACCATAGGATTAAACACGCAATATCAGCGTTTCCCCTCCTTGATGTTACGCATCGCGAGGCAAAGAAAATGGCGTCTGTGAGAAAAAGTTCGAGCTTGTTCCGCTGCCGAAATGTCCCGGATGTGACTATACTCTCTGTCAGTGTTATTGATTTAACTCTGAATATGTTCACCAGCCAGAGAGTGCGGTTTACACTAGCAGTGTTAATTCAACACCAGAAAATTAACTCTTTACTCTAAGAGTCCTTAACACCAAGATTTTGACACTGGAGATTTTGCTGTGATTAGTTGATTCAAATGATTAGGTTAATAGCTCATTTAGAGAACCTTTTCATGATATGCAAATTTTTTGAGATTTTTGGGTTTTCATGAGCTGTATGCCAAAATCATCAGTATTAAAACAATAAAAGACCTGAAATATTTAAGTTGCTGTGCAATGAATCTTAAATATATGAAAGTTGAATTTTCATCATTACATTATGGAAAATAATGAACTTTTATCACATATGCTAATTTAAAAAAAAAGGACCTGTATGTATCCTTAAATTCTTTTTACCACACCGGCAAAGATCGTTTACACTCATCTTCTTCTTCTACTTCTTCCAGCGTGCGTGCAGTTGAGTTCTGTTGACAACTATGCGTTGCTCAACATACGTCACTTACTTCGTTGCTCTGATTGGTTGTAGATCAATCCAATTAAGTGCAGAGGAATTTTCGCCCCATAATCACAGCCCAATGGAGCAGTATCAGACTCATTCCCAATCATTATGCGTTCCATTTAAGTTAGTCTGCCAACTGCCATTGACACCAGAAGAAGAAGAAGAAGAAGAAGAAGAAGAAGAAGAAGAAGAAGAAGAAGAAGAAGAAGAAGAAGAATCAGACTCATCGGCTAAATCCCCCCAATAATAAATCCCCCCATAAAACCTCATTTACTATTCCTTAGTCCACTACTACACTTGAAGGAGTGAATTAAAATGAGTAAGTGCACTCGGACAGCCGTTGTGTGTACATCGGCTGTACACTCGTTATTGCGATGCATTGTGGTGCATGTCCACTATGGTTTTCGAACACCACTACAAATTGCTGTCCCCTCAAATAGTTCCCTATCTGAGGGTATAGGGTGTGATTTCGGATTCAGCCATATGCTGACTAGAATCTGAATAAAATTATGTCAGGCTAATGATGTGCAATGTATATTATGAGAAAATTCTACTTTTTTGACCTTTGATGCATGTAAACCTGTTGTAGGAGACTCCAAAACTATAATAATAGGAGCATAATAAGAGCACTTTAATTTTTTTGAGTGTAGAACTCGAAAGTGCAAGAGAAAAGACGTAGGAGCCTGACACAGGCTAGAAAGAAATTGTGGAATAAAGTAATTATTTTTGTTTGTTTTTGAAAATAGCAATTGTTTCGTGTAAATAGGTATATTAATTGCAAATAGTGGCAGACAAGTGTATTGTAGTATATTATAAAACAGTATGTGATAATATTACATTCAGTGTATATGATTATATTTATTAAAATAATAAATGGATGCTGCCTTATTGGGACATTACTTGTCTGATTCCTAAAGTCCTTCCCTGCGTACTTCGACCCTAAACACTTTATTCCTATTAATGAATTACTTTATTCCTAAACTATTAATTAACTACCCATTAGACACTTTATTCAGAATACTTTATTTAAAATAAATGCCCCTCAGAGCTGATAGGCAATGGGAAAAAGGAGACGAATGAGTTTGGAAAAAAACTGTAGCCATTGCAACACCATTTTGACTTTAGCTGCATAAAGACATCACTTGGGTTTGGAAAGACATGGAAGGATGTGTAAATCAAATAGTCATTTTTTATTTATTTATTTATTTTTGGGTGGGGGGTGGGGGGGACTATCCCTTTAAATGAAAGTTGCTCTGAGTGCTTGTCTGTACAGAAACATCAGGACAGATTAGCTGCAGCAGTGACCTTTTGGTCCAATCAGTGTCTCAGCTTGGGACCATATGGACAAAAAGAGCAGAGCGAGAGAGAAGAGGATCTGCTTCCTCACACTGTGAGAACCCAGCCTGTCCCTCTTTGAAGCCTCTGCCTCCAGTGAACATATTACAGCAGGGATAATGAAATATGCAGGCTCAACCTTTCCCTCTCCAGTCATTGAAATAAGGCAGATGCCGAACAGCAGGTAAAGTTGAAGTGGACTAAAATGACCTTTTTTCTGAAGACTGTTAATGAAGTGGTAAAACGGTCAAAATGTAGCTGTTCTTTAAAAATAATAAAGCCACGATTCTTTTCAGCACGTGACAAATACTAAATTGAAAAGAAAAGAAAATGCTAACTTTAAAACACACACCAGTGATTTGCTCTCTCTCTCTCTCTCTCTCTCTCTCTCTCTCTCTCTCTCTCTCTCTCTCTCTCTCTCTCTCTCTCTCTCTCTCTCTCTCTCTCTCTCTCTCTCTCTCTCTCTCTCTCTCTCTCTCTCTCTCTCTCTCTCTCTCTATATATATATATATATCATACATCTTAAAGAAACAGTGCACCTAAAAAAAATAAAAAAAATAAAAACATTTGCATGAGTGTATGTCATTCTAAACCATTATTTCTTCTCTGGAACAAAAAAGAAAATGTTTAAATAGTTTTGACTCAAAAACATATTAAAACATGGGCACCGTGTAAACTATGTGATTCTTTTGAAAACAAGAAATTTGATCTGATTGATCATCGTTTGGATGTCAGCCTCCACTACCGTTTCCTGTTCTAACTCTGCTGGTCTGTTTCATGGAGACAAAAGCCCATAAAACATTTCTGTCATGACAACTCTAGAAGATTTTGGCATGGTAATGGATATGACAGTTTTAATATGTTTGGTCTCGGAGGAATAGATCTGCTACACTGCTGCTGCTTCTGCTGCATATTAAGCCAATGCTATATCAGATTTTTTACAACAACAATTGTAGAAATAAATAACATTATAATGTCCAGAAATCAATTAAAATAGGACCTTATGTTTAATGTAGCGACATAGAACTTTGAGCTCGGAATTTAGCCCGCACCCTCAGTACCCCAACCCCCCGTGTGTGTAAGTGGCTAGAAATAAAGTGTGGAGGAGGGGTGGAGGAGGGATTGCTCATAAACTGTCAATGAACGAAGGAAAGACTGCTGCGTACATATATTGTTGATTAGCTGAATGCCCAAACCTTGTTAATAAAACATCATTTAATGTGATAGTTTCATTCTTACGCCTATATAATAAAATATATTGTTAGTCCCAAGATTCTTCACCTACATTCTTCAAGTGCATAAATTTTACTTGATTTACAGGGAGTGCAGAATTATTAGGCAAATTGTATTTTTGAGGATTAATTTTTATTATTGAACAACAACCATGTTCTCAATGCACACAAAAAACTCATTAATATCAAAGCTGAATATTTTTGGAAGTTTTAGTTTTTAGTTTTAGCTATTTTAGGGGGATATCTGTGTGTGCAGGTGACTATTACTGTGCATATTAGGCAACTTAACAAAAAACTAATTTATACCCATTTCAATTATTTATTTTTACCAGTGAAACCATCAGATGGTTTATATATAATTAATGGTTTCAATATAACATCTCAACATTCACAAATATACATTTCTGACATTCAAAAAACAAAAACAAAACAAACCAGTGACCAATATAGCCACCTTTCTTTGCAAGGACACTCAAAAGCCTGCCATCCATGGATTCTGTCAGTGTTTTGATCTGTTCACCATCAACATTGCGTGCAGCAGCAACCACAGCCTCCCAGACACTGTTCAGAGAGGTGTACTGTTTTCCCTCCTTGTAAATCGCACATTTGATGATGGACCACAGGTTCTCAATGGGGTTCAGATCAGGTGAAAAAGGAGGCCATATCATTAGATTTTCTTCTTTTATACCCTTTCTTGCCAGCCACGCTGTAGAGTACTTGGACACGTGTGATGGAGCATTGTCCTGCATGAAAATCACGTTTTTCTTGAAGGATGCAGACTTCTTCCTGTAGCACTGCTTGAAGAAGGTGTCTTCCAGAAACTGGCAGTAGGACTGGGAGTTGAGCTTGACTCCATCCTCAACCCAAAAAGGCCCCACAAGCTCATCTTTGATGATACCAGCCCAAACCAGTACTCCACCTCCACCTTGCTGGCGTCTGAGTCGGACTGGAGCTCTCTGCCCTTTACCAATCCAGTCACGGCCCATCCATCTGGCCCATCAAGACTCACTCTCATTTCATCAGTCCATAAAACCTTGGAAAAATCAGTCTTGAGATATTTCTTGGCCCAGGTTTGACGTTTCAGCTTGTGTGTCTTGTTCAGTGGTGGTCGACTTTCTGCCTTTCTTACCTTGGCCATGTCTCTGAGTATTGCACACCTTGTGCTTTTGGGCACTCCAGTTATGTTGCAGCTCTGAAATATGGCCAAACTGGTGGCAAGTGGCATCTTGGCAGCTAGACGCTTGACTTTTCTCAGTTCACGGGCAGTTATTTTGCGCCTTGGTTTTTCCACACGCTTCTTGTGACCCTGTTGACTATTTTGAATGAAACACTTGGTGTAGATGTCATTAGACCACACCACTTCTCATTACAGAGATGCACATCACCTAATATGCTTAATTGGTAGTAGGCTTTCCAGCCTATACAGCTTGGAGTAAGACAACATGAATAACGAGGATGATGTGGTCAAAATACTCATTTGCCTAATAATTCTGCACTCCCTGTATTATTATTGAAATCAAAGATGTTCATCAATGATTGCATATCAAGAGCAGGGACACGTTTGTTTGCATTTTGTTCAACCCAATCTCACGACATTCGTTCATATTTTACGAGGTGGCTAATTTGTACGAGCCCGTCGCACCCGTCCCATCTGCAAATTACGCCAATGCCCGTAGCAGATCTATACAGGTGGAGCTGGGGGAGGTAGAGGGTTTCTGAAAGTGTGCTGCAAACTTCGATAGTATTTGAACAGCAAGCTGAACATTATAATTTAAAGTGGTTTGTTATCAGAGGAGACTGTGTCCAAGTTATGTATTTCAGAAATGTACACAAAGCACACAGTTAGCCAACAATGTAGGCTTTTATTAATCAATATAAAAAAAAATGAAGGCACATACAGTGGGCTATGTGAAATAAGAATCTGCACAGGTGTTGGTCATCCGCAGTCTTTATGAGAGGCTGGATCCAGACTGGAGCTGACACTCCCTAGCCACCTTGGCATGGGCATCCCGAGTTAAAACAGAACCGAGAAATAATTAGCATAGCTGCTGTTCAAAACATTAAGCAAAGGCAATCATCTGCACTGATATAAATGGAGTACAAGGTTATGATGAGATGCATTATGTGAATGCTTGGAAAAAATGATCTTTAATCTAGATTTGAACGGGGAGAATGAATCTGAGCCCTGCAAATTATCAGGAAGGCTGTTACAGAGTTTAGGTACCAAATATGAAAATACTCTTCCTCCTTTAGTGGATTTAGATACCCTAGGTACAAGCAGAAGCCCAGTTGTGATCTTAAAGAGCGAGATGAATTATAGGGCAATAGAAGATGAGTTATATACTCTGGAGCAGTGTTGCCACAGTTACTTAGAAAAAGTAATCTGATTACTCCTTTAAAAAGTAACTTTATTAGTTACATTCAGCAGTTGCCGACAACACCCCTGCCGCCTCAGCATAGAAATGACAATTGTTTTTGCCAACACTCACTTTATAGGAAGTACATTTTTAACAATAACATCAGCAATGTATCTCCTGATATTTTAAGATGAAATTAAAAAAATATTTCGTGAAAAAATACACTCCCCGAGATGCAAGAGGAAATCAAAAATATATATTTTTTATTTTTTTACTAAGGAAATAGTAACGCATTAGATTACTCGTTACTGGAAAAAGGTAGTTACTAAATAAATAAGTTACTGGCTCACTGCTCTAGAGACCGTTTTGGGCCTTATAGGTCAATAGCAATAATTTATAACTGATTTTCTTGACCTATAAGAACTCTAGTCCTACATTTTCTAAAATATAATTATAACAATGTTTGAACAGTAGGTGGCGCTGACACCAAATTTAGGTGGATTTCCATAAGGGCATTGTGACAACCATTCCTAAAGTTTTGTATCATTATGCAAAAGATATTTATGCAACAGCATCGGTTCTGTTTGAATTTATGCAGAGAATGGTGCTGAAAACCAAACATCTTACTGCTTAGGTCACTGAGGCTTTATCTGAAAAGGATCTGGTTTGTTCAAAATTAAGAAGACAATCAAACTATTTAGGAAGAGAAGAGAAAAGAAAATCAAAGTGGCGAAAACAACTCCAAGGAATGAATGGAAGAATTTCAGAAAATATGTGAACCATTGGTGGTGCTAGAGAATTATAGGTGTTTCATAGACACCAGTGCACAAAACATAAAATAATAAGAAAAGTAACAAATACAATAGGTGTCTTCATATCTTTAGTGCTTGGCTCCCAAAAATCATTGAAATATATATGCAATTCTTTTTATCTCTATTCTGAATGAATAATCAGACTTTACATTTACTAAAAGCATAAAGCAAAGTAAATTATTCAAGTGTCAGGATCACTATCTGTGTGGAAACTCTCCATAGCATAATGGTTTGAATACTGTACACACTGTATTATCTGTCCCCTTACACTAACCCTACCCCTAAACCTACCCATCTGCATTTTTACATTTTCAAAAAAAATAAAAAAAATAATCATGTATGATTTATAAGCTTGTTTCCTCATGGGGACCACTACGTAGTCCCCATGAGTCAGTTTGCATTCAGGTTGAAGTCCCCACCGGGATAGAAAAACATGAACACGAACACACACCGTTAATACATACCCAAATGAGCCACAACATTATGACTACCTGTCGTATATGTTATTGTGGCCGGTTTGTGGTTTGTCCCTCCTCAGACCTCTGTAAGTAAATTTCTCACCCGCAAGTCTTGCCTTTTCAGATGATACTCTGACCCAATCGCCTTGCCATAACACTTTGGCCCTTGTCAGAGTCACTCAGATCGTTGCTCCTGCTCATTTCTCCTTCATCCAGCATGTTTTCTACAAGAAACGATTGTTCACTCACCATCTAATCCACCCAGACCTTGACATGCTTGGTCAATGCTTGACATGCTTGACACCTATGCCAGCGGTCATAATGTTTTTGCTCGTAAGTGTACATACATACACATATCTATCACCATATCACCTAACATAAATCATGTATTTACTTGCAAATTTATTTACAAGGTCTTTTGAAGAAACGTAAAAATCTGTCTGGCATTTCCTTCTTCAGTTCTCCTGTGTTTTTCTTTCCATTTTCAGCTACGCTGTGCTTTATTTAGCATTCCTCACCATACTGCTCTGCTATGCATCACATGAGTAGAGTATAGTGCCAGCTTTAACGAGTTCATTTGCTGGCACAGCAGCTGAGGGAATCGCAGGGACATCCGTGTGGGCTCAGACCCCCCAGCTCCGCGTGTTATATAAGAGTGTAGTGATGTAATGCAGCTCCCTGCACATCAGCTTTGAGGAGTATGGAGTGCTGCATTGCCCTTGCTCTCCTCCTGACTGCTGCAGAATACTTCAGTGTGCACCGCTACCATGGAGACCACAGTGAGAGAGAGGCTTTAGGTTCTCCCTGCCAAAGGTTGAGGATTATATCATTTAATCCTCTCCGCCTGAAATGATATTCCAAATCTAATGATAAACAGCTAGCTGGGATGTTTTGTTTGTTTCATTGTTTCTGTCTGGAATTCAATTAACAATATTGTATGAATATGCTTCAGATTATGAACTTTCATAAAAAGTTTTTAAAAAGGTCATATGCCCCCTATATATAGTATATATATATATATATATATATATATATATATATATATATATATATATATATATATATATATATATATATATATATATATATATATATATATATATATATATATATATATTTGTGTGTGTGGTCTGGTAAACCCTACGTTATGGGGACAAAATGTCCTCACAAAGATGGCAATATCCGATATTTTTTGGTCCCCATGAGTAAAACATCTTATAAATCGTACTAAGTGATGTTTTTTTTGAAAATGCAGAATGTTTCCTGTGATGGGTAGGTTTAGGGGTATAGTGTAGGGGGATATAATGTACAGTGTGTAGTATAAAAACCATTACACTTGTGGAAAGTCCCGATAAAACATGTAAACACTCATGTGTGTGTGTGTGTGTGTGTGTGTGTGTGTGTGTGTGTGTGTGTGTGTGTGTGTGTGTGTGTGTGTGTGTGTGTGTGTGTGTGTGTGTGTGTGTGTGTGTGTGTGATGAAAAATGTTGCTGCTGTTTCTTTAAGAGTCTAAAATAAATGCCTGCTTTGCATGTTAAATGAAGTGCATTGCTGCAGGAACAGCAGGCATTGCTGCTGGTTTGCTGTTGGTGCCAAATATAGATTTAATTAAATGAAATACAAGTTTGTTTGTTTTGCTTTTAGTATGAATATGTTAGCCTTACTTTCAATTAATCAATCAACTTTATTTATCGCTTTTACAATGACTGTTTCAAAGCAGCTTCACAGTGTCAAACAGGACAATATTGCAACAAAATTAGATTTGGCTGTACAGTCGTTCTGGAGAAAACAGTGATGTTATCAGCTTATTTAATTTATCATATAGCGACAATGTTGGCAGATCAGTGATATAGTTTATAGAATTAAATAAGACCTAATTAATTAATTGGATCATAATTTTTGTGTCCCCAACTGAGCAAGCCAAGCCAAAGGCGACAGTGGCAAGGAACCCAAACTCCGTCAGGGCATGATGGAGAAAAATAAACCTTGGGAGAAACCAGACTCAGTCGGGGTGCCAGTTCTCCTCTGGCCTATTATCAAACAGTGTATGATTATTATTCTGGCAAACTTACAGGTCAGAAATCATATTAGATAGGAATATTCTAAATTTCTGGGTATCACGCAAGAGACGGGTTTATTGAGGATGAGGCGTCGATTATACAAGAATATGGATATTTGAAAAAAAGATTGGAGTCGTTGCAACGGAGACAGGTTTATTGAGGATGACGTGCCGGTGAGGAAAATCTGGCCTAAATGAATTACTGTCATCTAACTAGTGTGCTACAAAACAATGGCAAATATATTTGCATTTAGAAGATTTAAGTATTCAAAACTATAGTCTCTCACTTCCACCCATGATATCACTCTGCACTTCAGCTTTTCATTCGATTTTCTGTCCAATTAAATGCTCTCTAAAATCTGAAGTGTCCCGCCCCCTACAATATAAATAGACGCTGCTAAAATTGGTCACTTGTTCACACATTTACTGTTTTCTACATGCTGAATGGCACAAAGTGCACTATATAGAGGATAGGGAATGGTTCAGTGACTTGTGTGAGTATGTGCCGATGTTTTGGCGCAGACCAGAAAACGGATCAGGCCCCTTTTAGTTTTGCACAGAATGCTATTTTAAATTGACACGGAGGAGAAACATTTAAAGATTAGGAGGAAACTGCTGCTATTGGCTATTTAAAAAATGGGAGGAGCCATTCAATATGTCCCGCTCTGTCTTTTCAGTGGGAATTACGTCAACACATTGAATAATGTTTCAAGGCTCTTCAGTGGGCCTTTAACAGTACCCAGTTTCAGTAACATTGCATTACCTGAGATTGATAAAGCAATCGACCAGTCTTAAACTAGTACAAACCGATTCCAAAAAAGTTGGGACACTGTACAAATTGTGAATAAAAAACATGCAATAATTTACAAATCTCATACACTTATATTTTATTCACAATAGAATATATATAACATATCAAACGTTGAAACTGAGACATTTTGAAACATCATGGCAAATAGGCCTATTGGCTCATTTTGGATTTCATGAGAGCTAAACATTCCAAAAAAGTTGGGACAGGTAGCAATAAGAGGCAGGGAAATTTAAATGTACATATACGGAAAAAGCTGGAGGATAAATTTGCAACTTATTTGGTCAATTGGCAACATGATTGGGTATAAAAAGAGCCTTTCAGAGTGCCAGTGTCTCTCAGGAGTCAAGATGGGCAGAGGATCACCATTTCCCCTAATGCTGCGGCGATAAATGGAGCAATATCAGAAAGGAGTTTCTCAGAGAAAAATTGCAAAGAGTTTAAGTTATCATCATCTACAGATTGTACAGAATCTGGAACAATCTCTGTGCGTAAGGGTCAAGGCCGGAAAATGGATGCCTGTGTTAGACAAGAATGAGACAACATTCCTATTCCTAAACTTGAGCCACCCGTCTCCTCAGTCTCCAGATGTTTACAGACTGTTATAAAAAGAAGAGGGGATGCCACACAGTTTTTGAGACGTGTTGATGCCATGAAATATAAAATCAACTTATTTTTCCCTTAAAATGATACATTTTCTCAGATTAAACATTTGATGTCCTCTATGTTATGTTCTCAATAAAATATTGACATTTGAAACTTCCTCATCATTGCATTCTGATTTTGTACACAATTTGTTCAGTTTCCCAACTTTTTTGGAATCGGGTTTGTAGTTTCTTATGCTGGGACTACTCAGTAGGATCTGCTATACATTGAATAGCCATTGTTAACATGATATTACATTCAAATCCATTGAAATTGAGATGGTACTTAATCCTAAATAAACACAGATAAATGCATTCACTTGTTGGACGTCAATCAATCAGTCAATCAACTTTATTTATATATCGCTTTTACAATGACGATTGTTTCAAAGCAGCTTCACAGTGTTAAACAGGACAACATTGCAACAGAATTTGATTTGGATAGTTTGATTTGGATAGTTTATAGAATTAAATATGACCTAATTAATACATTTAATTTGTATATTTAGTTGAATAACTTGGATCATAATTTTAGTGTCTCAAAATTTTGTGGAAGTACAGAACAAGTAAATTCAAATTATTGTGAAATGTGTTTAGAAGAAGTCTCTTATGCGCTGCATTTCTTTGATCAAAAATACAGTAAAAACAGTAGTTGATATTGTGATATTATATGCAATAATGTAATTTATTTCTGCAAATCTTCAGCATCATTACTCCAGTCTTCAGTGTCACATGATCCTTTAGAAATCATTCTAATATCCTGATTTTGTTCTCAGGAAACCGTTCTTATTGTTATCAATGTTGAAAACAGTTGTGCTACACTTTAAAAAATTGTTTAGAAAAAAAGTTACCTGGTTGCCTTTTTCAATAAATGTTTCAATTTCATTAAACTCAAAATTTAAAGGCATTCAGGTTAGCCTACTTACTTTTTTAAGTTAAACCAACAAAAAACAACATTTCTTTTTTTTACAGTGTACTTAATATTTTTGTGTAAACAATGATACTTTATATCAGGATGCCGTGATGAATAGAACGTTCAAAACAACAGCATTTATTTAAAAATAGAAATCTTTTGAAAGATTATAAATGTTGTTACTGTGACTTTGGATCAGTTGAATTAATCCTTGCTGAAAAACACACACACACACACACACACACACACACACACACACACACACACACACACACACACACACACACACACACACACACACACACACACACACACACACACACACACACACACACACACACACACACACACACACACACACACACACACACACACACACACACACACAAACATACTGACCCCAAACTTTTGAATCGTAATAAAACACTGGAAATGTAATTCAGCATCATCATTATTTAATGAAATAATGGAACATGAACTAATGAAACACCCAATAATGCCTTAGCAGCAAACTCCAACAGTATTTTTAGCTTGGTCAGTTTTATCATCAGTGCCTCAGGGATTCCCAAACCCAATTGCATAATCCCCAAGCTCCGTTTACATAAGGTCAGGTCTGGATCTTCAGAGCTGTCATAGTTAATCTCTTCATGAGCCTTCATTTCAAGCACTCTTTATGGCAACAACACTACTGCAACAATGCTAAAGACTCTCTGCACCTGAAACCGCACATACGTACAAGCATCCAAACGGTAAAACAAATGGACAGGGCTTCATTTACTAAAGCTATGTGACTATTGATTTTGCACACATTGCCTAATAACTTTAATGATTTGGGGATTGATTTAATAGCACTGTAATTTTGTGAAATTATAGCTTTAGTAGGTTTTAAATATGGATAATGAGAATACAATTTAATGCCAATTGCATATCCTGCCATGATGCGCCTATGTCTTTCTCTGGCACTGTAAAGGGAAATCTCATTTGGCTATCGTGCAGAGGGTCAATAATGAAGGAGAAGGAGATCCTTTCTATGAAGTCATGGGGATCGTCACTCTGGAAGATGTCATCGAGGAAATCATCAAATCGGAGATTGTGGACGAAACGGACCTTTATAGTAAGTGTTTAATATTTCTGTCAAATTTTCTTATGCAAATCCTTAGCCTAATCTTTCCATTATAATCAAATCTTCAGACGAGCTTACAAACATCTAAAAGTTTAAAAATGGTGAATTATAAGAAGAATATTTCCTCTAAACAGCCATCGCCATTTTTAATTATTGGGGGGACTTGTCACCCTCAGTCTCTATGGTGGTTATGGCCCTGACTCACGAAACTTAGTGCATTACCCCATGTTACACGTCTTAATGTGAACATTTCTTAAGCTAGTTTCAAAGTTACTTTAACTTGAAGTTATGACTATTGAATATTTTCACAATGACTGCCCAGGAAAAAAAACATTATAGTTATTAATACCATTTTGACCTTTTGTAACCAGAGAATAAATTTCAAGTTTTGCCAATTCAAAATGGTGAAATTAGACAAAAGTTTATTAGTTTGACAGATTATTTTTGTTGGTCGTTTCACATTTATATCCTAAAACAGCTGTCAAATTTGAAATATTTAGTGTAACAATTTACATCTTATCTTGCAAAAAATTTAGGACCGGACCTCGGTGACCGCTAGTGGGACAATGACAGTTAACATGCTACATATTACTACTAAAAACAATATTGTTATGTTTAAGTTGAAAAAATATGCATTTCATTTATTCAAATAAACATTTTTTTTTTAGTAAAAACGATAACTTGAAATGGCAATAAAATGAGGACACTTTTCAATACAATTTTGTAATAAAACTTCCATACAAAATAAACTAAAATACCAAATATCAGAGTTGATATCTTATTTTTGAACATAAAAACATAAAAGCATTTAAAAAATGAAACCCTTAAAATTTTTTTGCATGTATTATTTCCAATCAAGTGCATCTTAGACTTTTTGGGACAATTTTTACTGTTATTTTTATTTATTTATTTACAACGTCAGGCTAATTATTTAACTTGACTCATGTTGCACAAAAAAAAAATCAAATCTAAACATCTTATCTCTGGTCTCTTTCGTTGCTTATATTGGTTTGAGGTAAAGCTTACATAATACATTGCTTTTCTGACTTGGCAGCTGATAACCGTACAAAGAGGAGAGTGTCTCACCATGAGAGAAAACAGCAAGATTTCTCCATATTCAAACTGTCAGAGAGTGAAATGAAGGTCAAAGTTTCACCACAGCTTCTGCTTGCGACACATCGATTTCTAGCCACAGGTAATCTTTGTCAACTTCAGTTTAATAGAATCTGAAGTTTTATGAAATTGAAACTTGTTTTAAGTTTAAAGTACACAATACAGGGCCAAAAGTGCCCACAGCAATCATTTGACAATAGTGCATCTATACTCATTTGGCACAGCATTAAAAATTCATCCATAAATGGTGAAGGACCATAATGCTGTGCTTCACTGTCAATGATTCTCTTTGTTCCTTTACTGTCGGTAGAAGTAGAGCCTTTTAAGCCAACACATCTCTCAGAAAAGATCCTTCTGCGATTGATTAAGCACCCGAGTGTTGTGCAGGAACTCAAGTTTGATGAGAAAAACAAGCGATCACCAAAGCACTACCTCTTCCAGCGCAACAAGCCTGTGGATTATTTCATCCTAATATTGCAGGTAGAGCACTACATGCTTTGAAATACATTTCGACATGTCTATGCAAAATAAAATCATTGTCACTATTGGGCCCCACTGTAAGTGGAGTAAAATTGCTACTTTGCACAGTTTTCATTAATACAAGGTCTCAACAGTATAAATGTGTGATTCATCTCTTTTTTCAGGGTCGAGTTGAGGTAGAGATCGGTAAAGAGGGATTAAAGTTTGAAAATGGCCCGTTCACATACTACAGTTTACCTGCAATCATGACCATCCTACCCACAGGTTTGTTTACTAATTCAGTATACTATTTTAAAGATTCCTAATTTTGTTTTGGTATACTGCAAGAGCCTTCCATGCATTCAAGGTCAAAAACACTTGAATTTTCTCCTAATATACATTGCAGTATCCACTTTTTTTCTCACAGTGTCTATAACAGTTTGATAAAGGATTGGTTCCATAAACCCCTTCTTTCCAAAATCCTACTCTGCTCTGATTGGTCAGATGGCCCAATTTGTTGTAATTGTCTACCTCTTAAAGCATGTGTAGGGAGCGAAACACCCATTATCATATCTGAATTTTAGCTCCAGAGGCTTTCCAGTTCTGTACAATGCAGTGATACAAACAGTAATGATGGCGTCAAAGCCAACGCAAGGACTGTGCCTCAAGTGAACTTCATGCCAGCTGAAAGACGGCTGACACAATGATGTAAAGCCAATAGCTAAAGTTCATGTTTTTCAAAATACTATAATAGTTAAAATACATATCTAAAGGTGAGACTGTGTGTATTATGATACTGTATTATTCTGCTTCTTAAAAATGTATTATGCCTGGGACAGTGATTCAAAGGCATACATATCAGTCAGCTCAGCATCGCATGTCAAGTTCGTAGATAGCTTTATTCAGTCCATTTTAAATTCTGATTTTGCTTGCCTCGGAAATTGGTCAAACGCAAAAAATAGATATTACCTAAGAAGTAAATACATTATAAATCTCAGGGGCTGGAGCTATCACTGGACACTGGTCAGGGGCTGGAGGTATCACTGGACTCTGGTCAGATACTGGTGTCACATTATAAGTAAAGAAAACTCATGAGGTGAAGACTCATGTGCCCAAGAATTATAATTTATTATGACAAAATAAAACATAGGTACATAACAAAACCCACAAGGGGGAAATCATAAACTAGAAAATAGATAAACTGAAACTCAACACATACAATGTAGAAGTCACAGGGGAGCAGGAGACGTAGACAGTACAATGATCCGACAAAGACTGACAAACACATGAGCTTATAAAGGGAACAAATCAAGCAGGGAATCAGGGAACACAGGTGCGGCAAATGAAACCAATAATCAGATAACAAAGGGGAGGGATCAGACAATGACAGGAACACATTGGCCATACTGACAAACCTCACATGTGCACACAAGTCAGGACAGGCATGTGACAATTGGAGTGAATGTGTGTGTGGCCTAGACACACATAAATGCTTGAGCCATTATGGATAGTGCATCCCTCTCTGGCTTGAGCTCTGAAATTTCACTTACTGGAAGGGACTCTGGAATTTGTTTCACTGGAAACAACTGGACTTGGAGATTACACTCACTGGAATGGACTAAGGAATTTCTCTCTCTGGAATTGACTCTGAAACTTCTCTCACTGGAACGGACTCAGGAATTTCACAGACTGGAACAGATTTAGTGACTTCTCTCGCTTTCCTTTAGCTCAACCAGTAGAGTGTTGTGCTCGCAACGCAAAGGGCATGGGTTCGATTCCCAGGGAAAGCAAGAACTGACAATAATGTTAAATGTGTACCTTGAATGCAATGTAAGTCGCTTTGGATAAAAGCGGCTGCCAAATGCATAAATGTAAATGTTCTCTCACTAGAACGGATTTGGGGATTTCTCTCGCTGGAATGGACTCGGGAACTCCTTTCACTGGAACAGACTCAGGAATTTGCCATACTGAAACAGATTTCAATTAATAGAATGGACTTGGGAGCAGACGCTGGATGTGGGAACCTGAGAGGGGAAGATTTCTTAGCAACAGTACTGCAGAATGAGTGTAGCGTACTATATCTCTAGATATTTAAATGTTTTTAAATCTGATCTGATTCCATTAGCGCATGTTCACAGAGGCAAACAACTGAAAAACAGCACTGGTTGTTCTCTCCATACTGTCTGTTTGTTTTACTGAAGACTGAAAATCACTTCAGGTAATTTAGTCCGTGAGCAGTCCAAAGGAATGTCAGTGGATTCAGACTGTTTTCCAAACATGTTTGACCAATTTATAATTTAGAACATAATTTAAGTGTCAAAAATATATGTGCGCTGTCTTCCTTGCCACAGGGCTGGATGACACCCTTTTACACTCAAACAGCTATATTACACACTACATGAAAGTTAATATCTGAAAAAGCTTAATGCAGGCGCTTTATTATTGTCAGAATTCATCACTGGAGCTGAACAGATCCACATAGTTTCCAGAATATCTTGAACAAGATTTTCCTGCAGTAAAAATATTAATGAGCAATTAAAAACTCTGAGAGGCGTTGAGTGCACGGAGCATACGTGACCCCTCTAGCAACGCTATCGAGAGATAATTAAGGCAGAAATCTAAACAGAGCGGCTATGTAAATCTTTGGAGAGCAAAGTAGAGGGTAATTACAGTGGGAGAGAAACTCTCGTCTACCCACTCAGGCAAAAATTAGCACGTTATTATATAAGGATGAAAATATCATAAGAGTAGCTTCAGGAAAATGCAAAAATAACTTCAAGGATGGAGCCTTTAGCCCTTGTTGAAGGGATTAATTCAGAACAAATGTGCATTTATAAGTGTCTGTGTCAAAGTCTGAGGTTTTTCTCTGCATCTTTCTCAGTGATCTAGACACACAAAGCCACCGCAGATGCAAACACACTTTTCAGTATACTCCATCCATTCCCCCGTTCTTTGTTAATGAGAAATGACATCACATGGGCATCTAAAATTAAACCACAGAGATCCCGTGTGTGGTGCAGGACAAGGTTTCTGCTGTCACAATCAGTCACAACAATAAAAAGCTTTTGCAATTCAACACTGCAATTATTTTTTTTGCCAAATTGTAATTGTCTAAAAATTCCTTCAAACAAGTACTGAAGCAGTACTGAATATGATGTAGAATAGATATCACTTAAAAGGGTATTTATTTGATCATAAAACCACACAGTTTTAATTTTTATTAAAACCTCTAAAAAATAATATTACCTTTGAAAAATACATCTAAACAATGTTTATAATAATATCAATATGTGAAATTACTACATTTGAATGATAACACCACAGCTAAGTGTACAAAAATATGCAACACCGATCGGGCATAACATTATGACAGGTGAAGTAGATAACACTGAATATCTCTTAAGCACGGCACCTTTTAGTGGGTGGGATATATTAGGCAGTGAGTGAACATTTTGTCCTCAAAGTGAATGTGTTAGAAGCAGAAATGGGCAAGGGTAAGGATTTGAGCGAGTTTGACAAGGACCGAATTGCGGTGGCTAGACTACTGAGTCAGCGTCTATGAAAATCGGTCCAAGAAAGGAAGAATAGAGAACCGGCGACAGGATTATGGGAAACCAAGGCTCATTGATTGCAAACAGATGAGCTACTTTTGCTCAAATTCCAAGAAGGTTATGCTGGTTCTGATAGAAAGGTGTCACAATACACGGTGCATCGCAGTTTGTTGCATATGGGGCTGCAAAGCCGCGGACCAGTCAGGGTGCCCATGCTGACCCCTGTCCACTTCCGAAAGCTCCAACAGCGGGCATGTGAGCATCAGAACTGACCAGGGAGAAATGGAAGAAGGTGGCCTGGTCTGATGAATCACATTTTCTCTTACATCACATGGATGTGATAATGCAATAATATTATATAATGCACATTGCCACAAAGCAAAAGTGGTTCAGGAATGTTTTGAGGAGCACAACAACGTCTTTGAGGTAATGACTTGGCGTCCAAATTCCACAGATCTCAATTCAATCGAGCATCTGTGGGATGTGTTGAAAGTCCGATCCATGGAGGCCCCGCCGTGCAGCTTACAGGACTTAAAGGATCTGTAGCTAACATTTTGGTGCCAGATACGACAGCAAACCTACAGGGGTCTAATGGAGATACCTGATGGGTCAGGGCTGTTTTGGCAGCAAAAGGGGGACCAACACAATATTTGGTCATAATGTTGTGCATACTGTACAGTCAAAGTTGTAGACTGCAAATATAGATTCTCAATATGCTGAGGGATGTCTACATATCTTTGACAATAATTTAAGCAATAATCAACTGAATTACTGTGATCTAGTCCACAGGTCACCATCAAGAAGCAGTGGTCTCAATCATTCGGATACTACAATCCATGGAGGCAGCCTGGGTCAACTGAGCATCAGTGGAGGACCGTATATACCAGACTATTCAGTTCGCCAGCTCACAGATCTACAGATCATTAAGGTCAATTTGACTATGCTGAGAGAAATTCAAAACATTTCAGAATGCTGGATGAGGGAAAATACACACATTCTCAGTCATATCATGATTTGCATACCCCAAAATCAAAATATATTAGCTATTATTTTATTTTAAAGACACCTATGTGTTTTTTTAATATGCTTGCACAAGCCTTGTGCAAATTCATAAGTCAACAGCAATGCTGAGTATTTTCTCCTTAAAACTGCGGTGAACCAAAAAAAACAAAACAAAAAAACAGTTTCTTTGCCCAACCGCCCATTTTCTAGCATCACAATAATTGAACTAATCCGGTCAACTCTTACGAAACAAAAATATATTGTAATATATTTGAAAATATCATGCAATATATTCACATATATGGGATTTAATATTTATATTTTCCAATATATTGCAATATATTGAAAGCGGCAATCATTTGTATATTTTGCAATATATTGCATGAATATATAATATATTTTATAATACCATCAATATATTATTCCATATATTAAAATATATTTCAAGAAAATATATTGGTAAATATATTTTCCTTTCGTAAGGGAATTTCATTCTTATTTTCAAATCGGCATACTTAGATGATTTCTGAATTGTCATGTGGCACTTGAGACTGGAGTAATGATGCTGAAAATTCAGCTTTGTATCTCATGAATGAATTACATTTTTGAATATATTAAAATAAGAAATCAATTTGGTAAAACTTTATTTAGGGTTCACTTCTCGCTATTTACTAGTTGCTTATTAGCATGCATACATGATGAATGGGCTGTTCATTAGTACTTATAAATCATACATTAATGCCTTATTTTACATGATGATATTCTACATCCCTTAATCCTACCCAGTACCTAAACTTAAACACTACAAACACTATTTTATTAATTATTAATAAGCAGAAAATAAGGAGTTAATTCCAGCTAAAGTCGTAAGTAATAGTTAATATGTGTTCCCCATACTAAAGTGTTACCAAAAGTTATTTTCAATACTATATTATGAATATATTATTGTAAAGTAGTCTCAATATGTTATGTCCTTCTTTCCAGATCACTCGTAACCATTATCAGAATGCCCTGACAGCAACACGCATGGACAGCTCTCCGCAAACACCCGATGCAGAGAGTCAAGCTCCTGGGGAGAGAATGACAATCCCTGAGACGCGTTCCAACAGCATCGCTCTTCCGCTGACTGAGCCGCGGCCCTGTCTGACCCGATTCCACCAGCACAGCCACCTCTACAGACAGCCAGACAGCACCACCACCCTTAATGAGAGAAACCGCATCGTCAGTGAGTGCATTCGCCTATCATTTATAGAATCTAACTTTCTCCGGTTCCTTTGGCTGTTTGTCAGGCAGCAAATATATATTAAAACAATTTGACACCAAATATAAATATATTTTTACTCTGTAGCTAGATAACAGCCAGCAAAAGCTTTATAAAAAGCAGATCATTTGAGCTCATCTTTAAAGGCTGGCAGGGATTGCATAACCACAGTGTCAAGGCACTGTTTGAGGAACACTACGAAAGTTATTTTATACAGTTTGAATATAGCCAAATTTAAACATATCTATCAATTTCAGTCATTTTAATGTGCCGCTATTGTGCTATGTTTCGTTTTGGAGGTGTCCTACAATGTTTTACATGCATCCAAGGTCAAAAAACACAATTTTCTCATAATACACATTGTGCATCACATTTCTCAGAGTCTAAAAACAGTTTGTTTGAAGAGTCAGTCTCTCTAAACCAGTCCCTTCTGAGAGCCTACTCTGCTCTGATAGGTCAGTTTGTCAGCCCAGTCTGATGTGATTGGTCTTCTGCTTACAGGTTGTGAGGGAAACAAAATATTACCATCTGAATTTCAGCTCCAGATCTTCCTCGAGGCTTGGATACAGTGATACGAATATAAATAATAGCGTCTGTTTTATCATATCAAATCGAGCCTGAGCCCTAATCATTTAGAAGTGCAAAAATTTGCTTAAGCAGATCAGAAAACTTTTCAATATGTTGACAACGTGATCCAAACTCTTCTAGTCTCAGCAACAAACTACAGTGTTTGGAGGTGTTTAAAATTAGACTTTGCGAGACAATAACTTTTTTAAGCACTTTGATCTTTAAAACTGCAGACCATTTACATTCACAATCATCTACAAACCCGATTCCAAAAAAGTTGGGACACTGTATAAATTGTAAATAAACACAGAATGCAATGATGTGGAAGTTTCAAATTTCATTTTTTTATCCAGAATATAACATAGATGACATATCAAATGTTTAATCTGAGAAAATGTATCATTTTAAGGGAAAAATAAGTTTTTGTATTTCATGGCATCAACACATCTCAAAAAAGTTGGTACAAGGTCATGTTTACCTCTGTGTGGCATCCCCTCTTCTTTTTATAACAGTCTGTAAACATCTGGAGACTGAGGAGACAAGTCGTTCAGGAACAGAAATGTTGTCCTATTCTTGTCTAATACAGGCTTCTAGTTGCTCAACTTTCTTAGGTCTTCTTTGTCGCATCTTTCTCTTTATGATGCGCTAAATGTTTTCTATGGGTAAAAGATCTGGACTGCAGGCTGGCCATTTCAGTAACCAGATCCTTCTTCTACACAGCTATGATGTTGTAATTAATGCAGTATGTGCTCTGGCATAGTCATGTTGGAAAATGCAAGGTCTTCCCTGAAAGAGACGACGTCTGGATAGGAGCATATGTTGTTCTTGAACTAGGATATACCTTTCAGCATTGATGGTGCCTTTACAGATGTGTATGATGCCCATGCCACACACACTCATGCAACCCCATACCATCAGAGATGCAGACTTCGGAACTGAGCGCTGATAACAACTTGGGTTTTCCTTGTCCTATTTAGTCCGGATGACATGGTGTCACAGTTTTCCACAAAGAACTTCAAATTCCGAAGATTACGGGCATCCAGCCTTGGCCCTTACGCACAGAGATTGTTCCAGATTCTCTAAATCTTTGGATGATATTATGCACTGTAGATGGTGATAACTTTTACTCTTTGCAATTTTTCTATAAAAAATCCTTTCTGATATTTCTCCACTATTTTTAGTCAGAGCATTGAGGAAATTGGTGATTTCCCATCAGCCCATCTTGACTTTTGCCACTCTGAAAGGCTCTTTTTATACCCAATCATGTTGCCAATTGACCTAACAAGTTACAAATTTGTCCTCCAGCTGTTCTTTATATGTACATTACATTTTCCTGCCTCTTATTGCTACCTGTCCCAACTTTTTAGGAATGTGTAGTTCTCATGAAATCCAAAATGAGCCAATATTTGGCATGACATTTCAAAATGTCTCACTTTCAGCATTTGATATGTTATCTATACTCTATTGTGAATAAAATATAAGTTTATGAGATTTTTTAAATAATTGCTTTCCTTTTTTATTCACAATTTGTACAGTGTCCCAACTTTTTTGCAATTAGATGCATGAGAGGTAAAATAAAAAAGCACATATGGGCAATTTAATGTTTGTGGAAACTGAGGATGCATATTATGCATGTTAATTATGATACACGTGATAGAATTAAGACGTTTCTTCCAAGTGCAAAACAAGACAGATGGCTGAGGCCGAACTCTAATCCTCTTAGTAAAACTAATCAGACTTTTGGTGGCAAGGTTTAACTCCGATTCTTAAGCTAGAAATCACTTCTAATGTCAACAGAGATGCAACAAAGTTCAGTTTCCACTGATAAATTAAGTCTGTCTTAAAGTGTACACAGGATCAAAAGCAGGTTAATCAGATTACACTGTTAAACAAGATCATATCAATGTTTGCTTTTATATCAGTCTACTGTAAATATTTAATGTACTGTGCAAGTAGAACGGACAAACTTCACAAGTTACACAATCAAAGTTGAAATTCATTGCAGTTTTACAAAAAAGCCTAATGCAATCAAAATGGTTTGGCTTTTCATCCACGTTTGAAGGCTTGAGGTTGTCCAAGGTTGTGTATTCATAAAAACTGTCAAAACAAACTAGACAAAGTATACAGATATATGCCTATATGCATTTAAATGGTAAAATCTTGCTCTGGATCAAAAAATGGACCATACATGTTGATGAATTTTTTTTTTTTTTTTTTATCCAGTAAATGCTTAAAATATCTCCTCAGTCGGAATTATAAATACCACATGCCACATGTTGAATAATACAATCACACATCATACAAAATCAGCAAATCATTAGATAATCTCCCTCAGATCCCAAATTGATATAGGCAAAAGGATATCATCTAAAGAGAAATGCAGGATCATTTTATATTTCATCGCCCAAGTAGTGTTGAGAAAAAGTGCCTTCATCGCTTTCATCCTTAGTACAAACTTTTAAAGTGGTTAATCCCAGGTTGGTATAAAAAAAACTTAATTTCACCACCTTGGTTGACTATATAGACCTGATATAGTCCGGCTACAGCTAACCCACTTCTAGCCGAAATAACCTTGAATTTGGTTACATTCCGATTTTGCCAAAATAATTTATGAGATGTATGATATCCATCATGACCAAAGTCAACAACAATTACAAGATGTTTGGTTTTATTTCTTTGACATGTTCTATGCGTATTATGATTGATGACTAGTCTGTTCTTGGGCTATGGTTAGACATCTAATCAATTTTCACTGACAGCCCAAATTTTGTCTCGGTTTATCCTATAAGTCAGGACTATGTTTGGGTATTAGACATCTTTGGTTATTAAATGCAAAACTGCTTGCTGGGATAAAGTCTAATGGCTGTTTGAAAAAAAAAAAAAAAAAAGGATCAAGGCCTTCAATACATCCCACACCCCACCCCAACTTCCTGTTTCAATATAGGAAATGTGACTGTACTCAGAATTAAATGGCAGAAATAGACAAAGCCAACACAAGGACAGTCCATTTTAAACAATTTCATCTTTCTGTCAAAAGATGCGGATTTAGTTCATGGAATTGATTTCGAGCTTTAAATGGATTTGATTGTTTATAACTTTTTTACACAGACACTCCTCATGTCGTGTTTATTTCATGTGTGATCAGCTGACGGTGGCTCTCTGTCTCCCCCTATAGGAAGTAAGTCAGATGGACAGAAGAGCCCCAGTGACTCTGTGTTCCTCCGTATGGATGACATCCCATATATAAGAGACAATCGTGTGGAGAAAAAAGAAGGAACTGGTGGGTGAAATGAAGCATGAGGAATATTATACACCAGAATACAGTGATTACCTTACTAAGTCCAAAAATGAATATAAAAGCTGCTGTTAAAAATTAAATCAAAAACTTATATTTAGAACACAATGGGCATTAGGTGAACCCAAATCATTGTGATTATTTCATAAATCATTTTGGAATACAAAATTAATATTAAACCCAAAATTGTATGAGTTTCAAACGTGAATTCATAGACAAAAAATAAGAATATTCATTTTTTTCCCCCACAACTGTTTCACAGACAGTGCTATCATAAGATTCCAGAGGAATTCAGACTATAGTTTTAATAATGTACAGTTGTATGGACTACTTTTATATTACTTCTGCAGATTAAGAGATTCCCAAAGTTTCTTCAAAATATCTGTGCGTTTTTGTGCTTGTGTTTAGCACTGGGGAAAACAGCATACAGGTTAGAAAATGACTTGAGAGGGTATGTAAATAATGACAGAATATTCATTTTTGGGTAAACTGTCCTTTTAAGAAAGGGTGGTGGTCTTCATTCTGAGTAAATGCACCCAAACTTTCAAACACTGGAGTAGCTGTTTGACAGCGAGAGGGATGTTTGACAGACTGCAGGGAGAGGACGTGCATACGATTTAGTCTCTGTTTATATGACCTGCAAAGGAATGTTGACACCAGGCTAGAACTGTCCATTTCAGCTCTGCTTGTTATGACTGGAGGTTAACAGGAATTACTCAATCGAGAATCAATGAATCAGTTAGGAGAGGAGAGGAGAGGAGAGGAGAGGAGAGGAGAGGAGAGGAGAGGAGAGGAGAGGAGAGGAGAGGAGAGGAGAGGAGAGAAGAGAAGAGAAGAGAAGAGAAGAGAAGAGAAGAGAAGAGAAGAGAAGAGAAGAGAAGAGAAGAGAAGAGAAGAGAAGAGAAGAGAAGAGAAGAGAAGAGAAGAGAAGAGAAGAGACTAACCAACCGCTTGCCAGTTCAGTTTGTCCTGTGATCATGGCCTGTTGTCATAGTGTGTCCAATCTTTTTCAGATGCTACGGCCGTACCCATGGAGACAGACCTGTCTACATCACAGCTCATCAGCTCTTACTCTCTGGGCGGCTCAGATGAGAACCTGGGGAAAAAACTGCTCCGGAAACTAAGTGTGTATCAGCTGCAATGCACCTAAGTGAATCCAACACACAACCATCCCTGAAAAATGTTCCTAAATTTGGGAATCTCCCCAGGTGGACTTTCCATAGGCTTAATGGATTTTATACTGTACAAACCGTATTTTCTATTCCCTTACACTGCTCCTACCCCTAAACTATCTAAAAAAAAAAAAAAAATGTCCCCACAAGGACAAGGAATTTGGATATTGCCATCTTTACGGGGACATTTTGTCCCCATAACGAAGGGATCACCAGCACACACACACACACACACACACACACACACACACACACACACACACACACACACACACACACACACACACACACACACACACACACACACACACACACACACACACACACACACACACACACACACACACACACACACACACACACTTTTACAATGCTTTTACTCTGCATTTTCAAACTCTGTTTCCTAGCAACAAGCTAGACAAACTACAGCCCACACATCTGCTTAATAAAAAAGACAAGTCACTTAGAAGCGTGTGATTTACGCAAGTAGGACATATTTCTGGGCCAGAAACCTTTGTTGCTCCTGGAAAATCTTCCCTGCTGTTAAAAAAAAATAGTATGGGAGGCTGATGCTTCGGCAAAAACGCATTGACTAGCTGAGAAGACTTTCATCAATTTCAGTGATTTTTCCTACTTTTATGTATTTGGCAGACAATTTTATCCAAATCAACTTAGATTTTATTTGAAGTATATACCTCCACAGGAATCAAGCTGTGAAAAAAATAAGCATTGTTTATCCTTTTAATCTTTCAATCAAAAATCTAACCTTTCATTTAAGTGAAGCAATTGAAAGTGGGGAAAATCTAATTTTGAAATAAATGTTTTTCTCCAATACATTAACATTTTTAGCACACGAGGGAGACTAAAACATGAAATTGTAAATGGCCATGACTTCCTGTAAATATGAGGAACACAAAAGCCAAATTTCCTTAATCTTTCTTTACAATTAAAAAAAAAATCTACCCTTTCGGGGGGACCTCGATGTCCAGGACCTCCAGCAAAAAATAGGCCCACAACATTAAAGATCCCGCTGTATTTTTAACCATGGACACGGGGTACTTTTTAACCCTGTTTGCACCAAAACCATCTGGTGGGTTTGCTGCCAAAAAGCTCTTTTTTTCTATTTTCAGCTTACCATAGAATCCGGTCACTTTCGAAGGTCCATTCGTGTCTGTCAACTGAATATACTTTAGAATGATTTTTGTTTTTTGTATGAGCAAGAAGGATTTTTCTAGAAACCTTCTGGCAGATCCGTAACATTTTCTGTTGATTGGAACTTCTCAATTATTGCCCTATAATTGATATTGGAAATGGGGATTCAGTTGGAAATGGATCCTGATATTGGAAATGGGGATTCAGTTGGAAATGGATCCTGATATTGGAAATGGGGATTCAGTTGGAAATGGATCCTGATATTGGAAATGGGGATTCAGTTGGAAATGGATCCTGATATTGGAAATGGGGATTCAGTTGGAAATGGATCCTGATATTGGAAATGGGGATTCAGTTGGAAATGGATCCTGATATTGGAAATGGGGATTCAGTTGGAAATGGATCCTGATATTGGAAATGGGGATTCACCTACGCTCACCAAGTTGAACGTTACGTCAACGTCACTGACGAATTGGAATCCCTATTGGTTACCTCCTTCAGGGAACGAGGATAACACATGTAAACAAAATTATTTTTTAATTAAAGATCAATAGGATAAGCAATGCGGATTCATTTTCACTGGCTTTTTTGCTCATATTTATGAAGGAAGCATTCTGTATGCTTCTTCGGTTTAAGTTTAAAAATGGCATTCCTAATTTAATCTTGAATAAAGTAGGCCTATCCCTATCAGGATCATGTCCTAACTGCTAAATCAAAATCAATCAGTAGTATATGACCAAAATTATTTAACAACTGACAACTTTTCATTTAAAATATTCAGGTCAAAAACTACATAACTTTAACAATAACACAATGATTGATCTATATATAATATTTAATATTATTTTAGTTTTGTTTCAAACAAATCAAACTTCACTCTCCTGGTTATTATAAGGGACCATTTTCACAACACTTTTTTCAACTAAAAACTGAAAACCTTTTATGCATTTTGGCCATTCATTTACATGACAACATGTTTTGGGGACCTGAAGCGAAAAAACAAACTTTTTATAATGGGTTCCAAAGTACAAGTTTTATCATCTCTGTGTAAAAGACAAAAACATGATGTAATTTGCATGTGTATTATGTGTATAAGCCCATGTTTCTTTATAAAGTGACATCGCCAACTACTGGCCTGGCATAAGTAATACAGCGTTTTTAATAAGCCTAGTTTTCGCGGGTCGGTGTGAATGGGGATAATTTTTGACAATGTTGTTGTCTGTGCGCGATAAATACGAAGGAAAAACTTTTTTGTTTTCAGTCAATCATTGACGTGTATTGTTAGTAAAGTCTTGAATTTCTCTTGATTTTAATTCTACTTCCTTATATTAATATTCAAATTTTAAATCAGCATAATGTTTGCTTCCTCAGTACAAATTTAAATAAAATCCAGAAATGTCATTGAAAATTTTACAGCTGTCTTAAAGGTGCACTATGCAACTTTCCGTCCACTGGAGGGCGCCTATTCAAAACAAAGACGTAGTTTTGATGACGCAAAGTGTGAGCGCAGTATCTTGGGACATGTGGTCTTCACCTCACAGTCGGCGGAAAATAGGACTCGGGCAGAAATCATGTTGATGGATGCGGTTATTAACGTTACTGTAGTGTAAAGCAGAGCAGGGCCGAGTGTTGTGGAGCTGAGCACGGCCGCTGGAGAGATTGTTAAACAAACACACGGCTCACGAGCACTGGGACTTTTATTATGACGGGATGGGACACAGTCGCCGGGCGCCTGCACTATTTCCGTGTGTCCGGTTATGATTATAAGGTAAAGCAGCTCTGTTTATCATATTAGATACATTTAAGTGTGTTTAAATTGATGTTATGACGTTTCTCTGTGCGTTCGCTCGGCGCTGCTGTGAAACTTGTTCACACTGCTAAGAGTAAAGCGCTTCTGCAGAATAAAACCGAGGGTAACGCAGATATGACGCGATTGACAGGCGACCTCCTCAAACGCTATGCTGACACGTCCCGGTTCATTCGTTAAAATAGCAATTTTCTCACAATTTACAAATAGTTGGAAACATTTGGGATATTGTAAGTACTCAACTGAACAAAATATATAACACTGGCCTAGTGGTTTTTGGATATTTTACTGCAAAAATACTACATAGTACACCTTTAATTCATTTTGAACTGCACACAACCATGCCAGGCCATGATCAATCAGTTCTGTACACGATTATCCATCGACTGACAGCTTTTTATTCAGGATATTCATTTCAGTTCAAAACTGGGAATTTTACATTTCACTTTCTACTCTCCAGGCAACAGAAAAAGAAAGAAGTCCCGTGATGGAGATAAACCTTTGGAAGACAATCCTGAACATTCACAAGTGAAGACCTAGCATTCATTCCATGGGTTTGCTTCTCTCTCGCGCTCTCCTGCTTCTCCGACAAATGTGAAATCCTCTCCAGCCTCCCTCTAGATCCTGAGAGAGAGAGAGAGAAAGCACAACCCGGTGTACACAGACCAGGACGTAGCATCATAAAACCTTGCCTACAGCATTGAAACTGGACGACGCTCAATGCCTGTCACAACAAACCTGAAATCTCTAACATGCAGCAAGACACACGAGATGCTACTTAACCGTTGACTTAATACAGTTTTGATGGCGGTTTTTGATGATGTCATCTCCAGTCACTGTGGTAATGACAGGTCCTCTGACCCGGGCAAAGCCAGCAAGCACAAGCCTGGAGACCTGAAGCCAACCATCTGACCAACGAGATGGCAGAACCTTAACTACGTCACAAAACGTGATCATCTGTCAGTAGAATTATCTTGAGACAAAGTGTTTATTGTGCAAATTTATATCATATTAAGACAGAAGTATATGTCAGGCTGTGCCTGGAAATCAAATAAGAAGAATTTATTAATATCAAAGCACTTTGAGACAGATCAGACCCATTTATTCCATATTCTGTTGAATAGCTAAATGGTTTACAGAGGAAAATATACCTATATTAGGTAAGTGCTGTCAGAATTTATTTTCTATTTTATTTTTTAAAAAGAAGGAATATTTAATATTAATTGCTTATCGTTTTGCTTTGATTTCTGCACTTATGTTTGGCTGAGAGCACAGGGTACAAAGTTATATGGCTTTTTTATTTTACTTTTTAACAATTTTAGGCCATATTTGTTTTTTTTAATAGTCTGAGATGCCAGTGCTAATGGTCCAAGCACATGTGTTTGAAAATATATTTATTTGTCTAAAATTAACATTTATTATATTGGCATGCTTTTCTTAAACAGCAGTATTATTATTATTAGATCAGCATTGTGTTTACTGTATGAAATATAGATAGCTAGAATATGCGCAAGCCATAACTTGAACAAACTTGAAGCATTGATATTAAAATGTCACCTTAGAGATATATAAAATCATAAGCAATATCCAAAACATGCAAGAAGCCTATTATTTAGCTTTTGAGCCCTTTCGCAACTGAAACAGTTGAATACTCACCCACGTTTCATTTCATACGCATGCTTCTGTGAATTTCATCTCTAAACTTCATATTTCCTTTACATTTCAAGAGCCTTTTTAAGTGGCATTCATATTTATACTACCGTTCTAAATTTGGGGGTCAGTAAAATTTCGTTTTTGAAAGAAATACAATTTTATTCAGCAAGGATAAATGAATAGTAATAAAAGTGACAGTAAAGACATTTATATTGCAGGAAAATTTCTATTTCAAATAAATGTTGCTCAAGAAAACTTTCTCGAGAAAAAAAATTGTGGTTTCTGCAAAATTATTAAGCAGCGCAATTGTTTTCAACATTGATAATAATCCAAATCAGCATATTACATGTTAATATAAATGAACATAGACAATAGTTATTTAAAATTGTAATAATATTTCACAATCTTACTGTTTTTGATTAAATAAATGATGCATAACAGACTCAAAAACCTAAAAAAAGAAAAAGAAATCCTGACCTCAAACAGTAGTGTACAATCACCCAAATATCTGAGCACCCATTACTGGTTCACTGCCATGACTTTCCCAGCATGCCAAGATCATAACCAAATCAGCTCATCCCTGCCAACAACAGGTCACATGGTTACATTATGCCATAGGATTATATAGGCTGGGATGTGTTTTGCATGAAAGGTTGTTTTTTACTGAGTATGTCAAGTTAATACCTTTTCCCCAGCATGCCTGCAGCAGACACTGGTGATATAGACTGTTTGGGGGGCAAGCGAGACTCTTTCCCTTTTTGCTAACAGTGACCTACATGGCACCACCAGGGAGTCGACCACAGAAAGCACAAAGACTCAGGCTGGAAAAAAACTGGATGTCTGTTTCTATCCCCATGATATATATTCCTATAATAGCAATAACCAGGCTAGCTCATTTTATAAAGTTGCTTTGCATCTTGTTGATCTGGAGTGAACTGAATGTGCCTGCTTGCTTTCAGGCCACATGGACACTTTGTGTTGTGCAATACTGTGAGCTGAACCCACTGTACGGAGAGCACATGCTGACAGAGAGACAGAAAGAGGAACAGCCCTTTTTACGTCACTGTGCTGCATTGCAGGGTGGACTGAGTGACGCATGCTGACGTCTGAATCAGCCCCTTCAAACAAACACATCTACTGATTGAGAAGACTCAAACAACACATTAGATGACGTGTATATTTAAGCCTTAAACTGTGGGGTTTTGCTAAAGACGTGGAGAAAATCCTCTCCAGCTCTCGCACTCTGTGCAGTGGGTCGGCCGAAGGATAGATATAAGTTTCTACAGAGTTTACAAAGTTCTATTTGAAAGCACCTGATGAATTGTAAATGAATTTATGAAAAAAGGACACACATATATATAGAAAGAGAATATCAAATGTTCTATTAAGACTTGATGTGGTATTTTAGTATGAAAAGTACCACTAGCCTCCTAATAAATTACGATTTGAATCAAATTTGTCTTGGAAAACATAATTTTTCCTCAGATTCAGTACAATGATAGCTGTCAAATTGACTTTATTAGCACATATTAAAGGTCTTAGAGTGAACAAATAATCAGTGCAAGTCAATACACAGGAAAAAATCGTTTGTCGCGGTAATTTTTAATCAACATCTGAAAGTAACTTCCGGACTGGAAACGGCGTTCCTTCTCAGATAATGTCAGTTTGACGGATTAGGTTTGAAAATGCTTAAAGGGATAGTTCACCCAAAAATTATAATTTGATGTTTATCTGCTTACCCGCAGGGCATCCAAGATGTAGGTGTGTTTGTTTCTTCAGTCGAACACAAATGAAGATTTTTAACTCCAACCGTTGCCGTATAATGGCAATGGGGTGTCAATGGGGTGTATTTATATGAGAGCCACTACGAGAGTAGAAAACACACAAATCCATATTAAACCCTGTGGATCATGGAGACACATTGATGTCTTAAGACACAATATACACTGATCAGTATTTGTGTTATTTTTACCTCATATCAGACGAATCTCATCTATTATTCTCAATGCCATTACTTCCACAGAAGAAGGTCAAAAATGAAAAACCCTAGCCTGACAAGCCAGACCCACATCAAGATGTTTGGTCTGGAAACTCACCATTGACAGGACTCAATCCGAGGGGCGGGATAAATGGTTGTCTTTCAAACTCTCTCTGCACTCAATTGGATAGCGCTAACACCAACCAGAGCTCGTTGACAGATTACACTTTCGCCGTATCCGGTCGGTAAAACTCAGAACACATCTTCCCTTTTTAAGTATGACTTCAGTGCCGTTCTTTGTTCTTTTCTCCGAGAAAAGCTTAACTCCAAGTCTTCCATAGTCACGGTCAAAGCTGAGTCGAAAGACCGCCGTTTGCCAGTTTCTGTGTTTACTAGAAGCACGCAAGCGCAACTTTGCCGTCGTTATGTTAAGCCCCGCCCACCGACTCTTAACACGATGTGATTGGTCCGACCGTTTACAGCTCAGAAGGGTGTTGAGAGTTGCTAGACAAATTGCATTCAAAAAAGTGATTTTTAACAATACTAAATGCGGTTCATAGATTTAGTTTTTCATAGGTGTGTGTATAAGTGTGTGATAGAGATGGAAAGGATGTGCAGCAGGTTAGAGTGATTAAAGATAGAGATGGAAATTTTTTGACAGGTGACAGGAGGGTGAGGGAAAGATGGAAGGAGTACTTTGAAGAACTGATGAATGAGGAAAATGACAGGGAGAGAAGAGTTGTAGAGGCAAATATTGTTGACCAGAAAGTAGTTGACCAGGAAGGGTGAAGTTAGGAGAGCTTTGAAGAGGATAAAGAGAGGAAAGGCAGTTGGCCCTGATGACATACCAGTGGAGGTATGGAAGTGTCTAGGAGAAATGACAGTAGAGTTTTTAACTAGGTTGTTCAAGAAGGTCTTAGAGAGTGAGAGGATGCCTAAGGAATGGAGGATAAGTGTTTTGGTGCCGATTTTTAAGAACAAGGGAGATGTGCAGAGTTGTGGAAACTATAGAGGTATTAAGCTGATGAGCCATACAATGAAGTTGTGGGAAAGAGTAGTGGAAGCAAGGCTAAGGGGCGAGGTGGACATTTGTGAGCAGCAGTATGGTTTCATGCCAAGAAAGAGCACTACAGATGCATTATTTGCTTTGAGAATGTTGATGGATAAGTACAGAGAAGGTCAGAAAGAGCTGCATTGTGTCTTTGTAGATTTAGAGAAAGCATATGACAGTGCCAAGAGAGGAGCTGTGGTATTGTATGAGGAGGTATGGGGTGGCAGAGAAGTGTGTTAGAGTGGTCCAGGATATGTATGAGAGCAGTAGGACAGTGGTAAGGTGTGCCATAGGTGAGACAGAGGACTTCACGGTGAAGGTGGGACTGCATCAAGGATGGGCTCTGAGCCCCTTCTTGTTTGCGGTGGTGATGGACAGGCTGGCAGATGAGGTCAGACAGGAATCTCCATGGACTATGATGTTTGCGGATGACATTGTGATCTGTAGTGAGAGCAGGGAGCAGGTGGAGGAAGGTCTAGAGAGCTGGAGGTTTGCTCTGGAGAGGAATGAAGGTTAGTCGCAGCAAGACAGAATACATGTGTGTGAATGAGAGGGAACCAAGTGGAACAGTGAGGTTACAGGGAGAAGAGGTAAAGAAGGTGCAGGATTGTAAGTACTAGGGTCAACAGTCCAGAGCAATGGGGAGTGTGGAAAAGAGGTGAAGAAGCGTGTGCAGGCAGGTTGGAATGGGTGGAGAAAAGTGTCAGGTCTGTTGTGTGATAAAAGTGTACCATCAAGAATGAAAGGAAAGGTGTACAGAACAGTAGTGAGACCAGCGATGTTGTATGGTTTGGAGACAGTTGGACTTTGGAAAAGACAGGAGGAAGAGCTAGAGGTAGCAGAGCTGAAGATGTTGAGGTTCTCTTTGGGAGAGACGAGGATGGATAGGATCAGGAATGAGTACATCAGAGGGACAGCACATGTGTGATGTTTTGGAGACAAAGTTAGAGAGGCCAGGTTGAGTTGGTTTGGACATGTTCAGAGGAGGGAGAGTGAATACATCGGTAAAAGGATGCTGAGGTTAGAGCTGCCAGACAGGAGGTCAAGAGGAAGACCAAAGAGGAGGTTTATGGATGTAGTGAAGGAGGGCATGAAGGTAGTCGGTCTGAGAGAAGAGGGTACAGAGGATAGGAATAGATGGAGGCAGATGATTCGCTGTGGCGACCCCTGAAGGGAACAGCCGGAAGAAGAAGAAGAAGAAGAAGAAGAAGAAGAAGAAGAAGAAGAAGAAGAAGAAGAAGAAGAAGAAGAAGAAGAAGAAGAAGAAGAAGAAGAAGAAGAAGAAGAAGTGTGTATTAGTGTGCGTGTGTGTGTGAGTGGATGTGTCAGTGTCACACTCTTGATGTTTTAGAGTGTCACCCCTTTACTGCTGTGTACTTTCTTTCAGAATTGTGTCCGATTTGTAGATTGCACACATATTTGGTGATGTTTTGTGTTTCTGCCGATTTCCCATTCATTTCCGATGGTCGGTCAAGACAATGAACGCTACTTTTTTTTTTAACAATCACTTGTTTTAAAATATTTTTTGGTCAGAAATGACTGAAGAGCACCAGAGGGTTAATAAAGCGAGATTAAAGTATAATTGCGTTGGTTAACAATTTGCAGGTTTGCCTAATAGTCTATGTTTGCATTCAATTGTTCTTATTAAGTTGACTGGATATGTTTTTGTGCAAGCTAGATGAGTAAATGCCTGCTCACATTCTAGAAGTACAATAAGACTCATGTTCATGTTCACACACCACACAACGCCTCTTACTCTCGGTTTCTCAACATGGGGACAGAAGAGGTGTCAAGAAAACAAGGTAAAAAGTTATATTCTTATTTGTAAAAAAGTAACTTTAGTGTTATGTAAATGGATTTTAAATTAATGCATTACTTCACTGATTACTTGAAGAAGGAGGAATTTGATTGTGTTCATATGCGTTACCCCCATCACTGTCGGCCTACATGAGTGAAAAGAAAATCTGCTGAGATTTGATTGCAGCCTGGGCTATTTCAGGATAACCTTTGGTTGTTGTTATTTTGAGGCAGAGCACATTCTTTGAATATGGTTATCACGGAGCGTGCTAAGATAATGCCACTTGATTACTCAGAATCTGTTGTAGGCCCAACTTTTCAGAAGTTTAATTTGTGCCTGTAAAAAATGGCAGATTCAAAAACTTTTGCTCCCCAAACTTATACAGATTTGCAAAGAACCAAAAATTTTAGTTTTTTGAAATTCAAGTTTAAAATAAGCATGCTATCCTTTCAGAGGTATCCTTTCAGATAGCGCTCACCCTCTCTTTACCCTCCCAAACAAAAATGTGTTTAAGATGTCTTTCCTTCCGAATTCCATTAACATTCTCAACTCCACAAGTGACAGATAAATCAAATGGTGTAACATGAAATGTATTTTTATATTTATGAAATATTTTGAATATTTTAAGAATTTGAATCTGTTTTATTTTAGTTTTTCTCAATATTGCCTGTCTATTTTGTGTTGGCAAGTCAGACATTTAGGAATAAAGGAAATACAAAAATACATATGCTAGTCTGTTCAGTTTATAAATCACACATTTTAAAACCATACACTGTGAATTTTACTTGGTGTTTTATACCAACCCTGTTAAATTACATAAGACCAATAAGTACAAGTATATAGCATACTGAAAATGACTGTCTTATATAAATGTGCTTAGAAACGTTTTTTTTTTGCTTTCTCTACATGTGTGACCACTGCAAAATTATCAGTTTCTGGTTTTACTGTTAATAGGTATGCTTTTAGGTAAAATTAGCATTTTTGTTTTATTCTATAACTGACAAAATTTTCCCAAATAAAAATATTGTAATTTAGATCATTTATTTGCCGAAAACAACTGGTCAAAATAACAAAAAAGATGCAGTGTTGTCAGACCTCGAATAATGGAAAGAAAATAAGTTCATATTCATTTTTAAACAACACAATACTAATGTTTTGACTTAGGAAGAGTTTAGAAATCAATATTTGGTGGAATAACCCTGGTTTTGAATCACAGCTTTCATGCGTCTTGGCATGCTCTCCACCAGTCTTTCACATTGATGTTGGGTGACTTTATGCCACTCCTGGTGCAAAAATTCACGTAGTTCGGATTTGTTTGATGGCTTGTGACCATCCATCTTCCTCTTGATCACATTCCAGAGGTTTTCAATGGGGTTCAGGTCTGGAGATTGGGCTGGCCACGACAGGGTCTTGATCTGGTGGTCCTTCATCCACACCTTGATTGACCTGGCAGTGTGGCATGGAGCATTGTTCTGCTGAAAAAAAAAAAAAAAAAAAAACAGTCCTCAGAGTTGGGGAACATTGTCAGAGCAGCAGGGAGCAAGATTTCTACCAGGACAACCTTGTACGTGGTTTGATTCATGCGTCCTTCACAAAGACAAATCTGCCTGATTCCAGCCTTGCTGAAGTACCCCCAGATCATCATCGACCCTCCACCAAATTTCACAGTGGGTGCGAGACACTGGCTTGAGGCCTCTCCAGGTCTCCGTCTAACCGTTAGACGTGGGTTTGGACAAAGCGGAAAATTGGACTCATCAGAGAAGATGACCTTACTCCAGTCCTCTACAGTCCAATCCTTATGGTCTCTTGCAAACCTCAGCCTGGCTCTTCTTTGCTTCTCATTGATGAAGGGCTTTTTTCTAGCTTTGCACGAATTCAGCCCTGCCCCTAGGAGCCTGTTTCAAACCTCCCTCGCCGTGCACTTCACCCCAGCTGCCTTTTGCCATTCTTTTTGTAGGTCACTTGATGTCATCCTACGGTTGTTGAGTGACAATCGAATGAGCTGGCAGTCATTCCGGTCAGTGGAGAGTCGTTTTCGACCTCTGCCGGTCTGTAACTTTGTTGTCTCCAATGTCTGCTGCTTGACCTTGTTCTTATGAACCGCCATCTTTGAAATTTTAAGGATGGAAGCAACCCGACGCTCACTGTAGCCCTCTGCCAGTAAAACCAGAATTGAACCCTTCTTTTCCTCACTTAAAACTTTCCTTTTCAAGTTTTTGTGGCATGGTCAATAGTTATTTTTTGATTCCAATTACTATTTGCACTGTTTATCCCATTCAGTTGGTCTTACTACAAGAGGATTTTTAAAAAAAATACTTTTCCTTATTAAATATGATTTGGTTCAGGTGATCACCTAATCAGAACCTCATTCAGAATGAGGGGTTCCTGTGTTGGAATTCAACAGACATTCTATGGCTTCCATACTTGTAGAGATGCTGATTTAAGAAAAGATTACAGCGGTCTATTAATTTTTTCCAGTGCTGTATATATGTGTAATGTAATGTGTTAATAAAACATGCAAGGCATCATGTTAATTTATCATAAGTTCATTTATTTCACTGCACTTTGATGAGTATATTTATGCTCAGAGTTTTTATACTCATAGAGGTTTGATCTTACAAGACTGAAATGGGTGGGAGAGTAACACACTTAGACTAATGACACATTTATTCAATAAACAGCTCTGCAGTGAACAAATGAGCCTGAGACACAGCAGTGGATTTGATGGACCAGAAATGATAAATACATCAGAAAATAAAGTGCAAAACAATGTCTGGGGTCTTCACAACCCAGAATATCCAGAACAAGCATAATCAAACACGAAACGCTTAAAAGAATATTCAACCCCAAAATCACTTTTCTGCATTAATTCACTCCTCCTCAGAGACCCACTATCCCAGAATGCACTACTTCAAACAATACTAGGTTTGTCCCTCCATTTATTCACAATAGTTTTAAAAGTGAATTACAAAAAGCTGATTTAAGGGTAAAATGTTGCTTCAACCCATATTTCATAATCTAGTGCCTCCAGTCATTCAAGTTCTAGAGCCATCTCTGTATGCATGTTTTAAGCAACCGATACAGACACATACACCTTGAAACATGCACATTGTCCTTCAGTTGAGCACTTAATACAGTGAAATGCGATTTAAAAAAAAAGTTGAGATAGGGCTAGTTCTTAGTATCTTTCCACCCTGACACCTTTATATAACTCTGATTCACTAAGCGGTGTGAATTTAATCTAAGGACCATGAAAGATCACAAAAATCATTCAAGATGGAACTTAAAATCCAAAGACAGTTGTTTGGTTGACTTTAAACCCTCCCACAAAGTGCTTATTCATAAAAACAAGATTTGCAATATTCACTACAGAAAATATTTGGTTGAGGGGAATATATATATCTTCTGGGACTGATTCTATGCCTTATAATTACAAATTAAAACAGGATGTTGAAATGCTGATTACTAAATTAGACCAGCATAAGCTGACACGTGACGGTGTGTATCAGTGTGTGTGTGTGTGTCTGTGTGCGTCTATATTCATGTGTGGACACACACACAAACAGGAAGTGTGGTAAAGGAGCTTATTAGGCTGTAGTGACAGCCTCGTGAATGGACTCGGCCACATAGTCGATGTTCTTGGAGGTGAGGCCACACATGTTGATCCGACCGCTGGCCATTAGATAAATGTGCTTTTCTTTGATCATGTACTCCACCTGCTTAGCTGTAAAACAGAACATTTTGAAATGGTTCAGTGATGTTGATCGATGTTAAATTGAAAAGCATACATTGCATTAGATAACCAAATATCATGTGGCAACTGCAAACACAATGCCTTTTCTCAGTAGGACTGGGGAAAAAATCATGTTGATGGATGCGGTTATTAACGTTACTGTAGTGTAAAGCAGAGCAGGACCGAGTGTTGAGGGAGCTGAGCACGGCCGCTGGAGCGATTGTTAATGAGATGCCTCGCGAGCACCGGGACTTTTATTATGATGGGACACAGTCGCTGGGCGCTATTTCCGCTTTTCCCGTCATGAGAATGAGGTAACGCAGCTCTGTTTATCATATTAGACACATTTAAGTGTGTTTAAAATGATGTTATGACGTTACTCTGTGCGTTCGCTCAGCGGCTGCTGTGAAATGTCTTCACACTACTAAGAGTAAAGCGCTTCTGCAGAATAAAACCGGAATATGAGGGTAATGCAGATATGAGACAATTGACAGGCGACTCCCTCAGACGCTATGCTCAGACATCCCGGGTCCTTGGTTAAAATAGCAATTTTCTCACAGTTTATAAATAGTTGGAAACATTTGGGATATTGTAAATAATCAACTGAACAAAATATATAACACTGGCCTAGTGGTTTTTGGAAATTGTACTGTAAAAATACTACATAGTGCACATTTACAATAACTCTTACTTATAAGCCTTACTCTCAAAAAATTTTTTTACATTTAAAATGTATGCATTTTTATTGCATATAAAATCCATCCATTGGGATTACAGCTTTAACATACACAAAAACACTTAATATAAAGCATATTTGGCAGGCTTATATAAATAAAACAGGAAAGAAACAGTTAAGATTTCTGCACACACTCACAAAATAAAACCTTTTTTAATTTTTATTTATTTATCAGGGCATAGTTTATTAGCTATTTACATTTATTTGGTTTACTTTAAAGCTACACTGTGATATATTTTCCTCCATCTAGTGGTGTAAAGGTATATGACTATCCAGTGAATATTAGTTTCTGTTCCTCTCAATTCTGATTTCGTTTTAACTCCTACGGTGGCCGATTTAGTCCAAGATTAACATGGCTTTCAGTTCGACCTCTTCCATGAGTGCCATCGAGTGTTAAAACGCGAAAGGCGAAGCTTGAATTTACGGGTATGTCCCTCTTTGGCTAATGTACTTTCAAGATGGAGGGCCAACATGGCGACCGGCATTCGAACCCCTCACCTGTATGTATTTTCATATTATAAACTTACGAGAATACTTTATTACTTGAAAGAAGTAAATATAAATTAATGAGCACATATATTTTTGAAAGAACTAAGTGTTTTTAGCTAAGAATAAACTAAAAAGTTACAAGGTGTAGAATAGTCATTTTAAAATGTATTTATTAAAATATTTCATTGTTACATTTATATTCACTATGATTGACATTTGAACCTGGTGCATTTAAATGCAATCTTAAACTAATCCCATAGGATGGACATTTTATATGCCATTTAAATAGATGAATCTTGCGTGAAGGAGGTGCTTACGGTTGAGTCCTGTGAAGCTGAACATGCCGATCTGTTCGGTGATGTGCTCCCAGGTTCCTGGAGTTCCTAGTGCTTTTAGTTTCTCTTTCAGCTGAGCACGCATCAGCAAGACTCTCTCTGCCATTGTCTTTACATTGTCCTTCCTGTAGGAAAATAGAAAACGGCAAACAATAATCACTTCAAAAACACCTGCATATATACCGGTATTTTATAATATATTATATATATATATATATATACTATAAGATTAAGGACGGTGCAGAGAGAGAAAATAAAATAAACATATATATTTTATATAAAAAGTATGTTATTGCAATGTTATTTGGAAAAAAAGTTGTTTGTTTAAAAAAGCTAAATTTTAATGGCAGTTAATAACAAAATAATGTTGTTTTTAAATGACCAGTTTCTTAATTTTTTGTTTTAAAAATAATGAAATAATGCAACAACTAAAAAAAATATTTATTTTGCTTACTCCTAAATATGCCTTATTTTCTTAATGCAAAATTGTATTGATATTTTCTCATTGTGATTTTGGGGTTAAATGTGACATGCAAAAATGACAAACACTACCTTTCAAAAGTTTAGGGTTGGTACGTTTTTTGAAAGAAGTCTCTTAATCAAGGCTGCATTTATTTAATCAAAAATACAGTAAAAACTGTAAAACATTATTATTAAAAGAACCGTTTTCTATTTTAATACATTTAAAAAAAAAAAAATATTCCTGTGAGCTGAATTTTCTCCAGTCTCCATTGTCACATTCAGAAATCATTCTAATATGCTGATTTTGTGCTAAAGTAACATTTCTTATTTTTATTACCAATGTTGAAAACAGTTGTGCTGCTTAATATTTTTGCGCAAACTGTGAGGATGCCTTGTCAAGATTCTTTGATTAACAGAAAGTGAAGAATAACCACATTTCTTTTAAATAAAAAAATAGTTCGAAAATAATGTCTTTAATATCACTTTTTTAAAATCAATTTAATGCATCTTTGCAGAATATAATGATTATTTTCTTTCAAAAGCAATACAATCTTAGAACCAGACATTTGAATGGTATTGTATTGTATTACACACACACACATATTATTTAAAATAACAAAACTGAATTGATTTTAATTGTATTTACCATTCAGCAAAGAGCTCAGGGTTGTTGAGTGTGATGGCAACCAGACGAGCTCCCTGGGACGGAGGGTTGGACCAGGTTATTCGGACGATCTTCTCCATTTGAGACAGAACACGATTCAAATTGTCTTGATCTTTAGCTACAACAGTCAGGTTCCCCACTCTCTCATCTGTGGAGTCAGGTTATTCTTTAAAATCAAATGGTTTTGGCATTAAAACAACCTGTAGCGAGTAATGTAAAACCAGCGGGAACTACTTACTGTAAAGACCGAAGTTCTTTGAGAATGACTGGGCACAGAACAATTCAAAACCCTGTGACACAAAGTAGCGGATAGACCAGGCATCTTTGTCTAAATTTCCTGAGGCAAAACCCTGATAGGCTGAATCAAAGAAGGCAAACAGATTCTTTCGCTGAAGAGAGAGGTGAGAGAAGAACACTGTTAGGAAAAAAAGGGAATTACAGCTCTCAATGATGAAACTTTTCACATTCTGTGTCCTGTCTGACTCGGCAATTTTCTTAAGATATGTTGGGTGTAGGTAATTATGCAATAGTTAACTCAGTATTTTTAAAAATATCAAGATTTTAAATTTGGACAACAGTAGGTTGTAATTGCATGCAACTAAGTTCCATTTTTGTACCATGTGCTTTAATGTTCTAAACCTGTTGCATAAACTTAGCCTCTTTGTAAAGACGGTCTTAAAGGTATAGTTCACTCGAAAATGAAAATGAAGTCATAATTTACTCACCCTGGTAGTGTTGTTCTAATACCCTGGACCACAAGTCACACGGATATATTTGTGGTAATAGGCAACAATACATTTGATTTTTCTTTTATGCCAAAAATAATTAGGATATTAAGTAAAGATCATGTTTCATGAAAATGGACTTCACTTGGACAAATTTAAAGGCGCTTTTCTCAATATTTCGATTTTTCTGCACCCTCAGACTCTAGATTTTCAAAAAGTTGTATATCCTATCCTAACAAACTCTACATCAATGGAAAGCTTATATTTTTTTAAATGGACCCCTATGACTGGTATTGTGGTCCAGGGTATGCTCTTCTTTCTTTTATTTTTTCACGTTTGTAACTATTCTTGTTTGTGAAACAGACCATTTTTTTTAAAAATGTAAGTCACTTATATTAACTTATTTAGTGAACTGTTGCAGAAAATTAGAATTTGCCTGCACCTCGTGTTCACAAATCTAGAAGTGTGCACAATTTACAAATAGCTGAATGTGTGATTCACAGCGCATCACGTCAGCGTCTCTTTATGACTCCCAATATCGCTCAGAACTAAATAAAACTAGGGGCACTATGTAAAATAATTACTATTAAAAACTATTTTTTGATTGAGATGCAAGAAGTTTCAATATGTTTATCAATATGTGGAGTTAAATTCTGGAATAAAATAGATGAAAACTTAAAGCAATGCTCTAACATAATAAAATGTATACAGAAAAGATTCTTAAGAAGTATCAAGAAGTACCGTAGGAAAATGGGAGCCCTTTGTTATGATTTGGAATACTTGTTAGTGGTCACTTTTGAAGTATGTATATGTATATGTGTGAGTATGTATATGTGTATGTGGATATAGGGGTATAGATATGTATGGCTGTATGTATGTATATACTGTATACAAATGTGTACATACGTATGTATGTATATATGTAGATGTGTGTATGTGTATGCGTAAGCATAGGCGTATCTATGTCATTTAAAGGAAAGTAAGAATTAAAGGGCTAGGAGTATAACAGATTCACTTCTTTCTACTCCTTTTTTGTACATGAGCTTTTACAGGAAAGTAAAATACTTAGCTGTGTTTTTATTTTATTTTATTTTATTTTTCTAATCTTCTATTTTTCATCTTTACTTTTTCTTTTTTAAATGTTTGAACATTTATCATTCCCTTATGTTCAAAAAACATAACCGGGACATTTGTTTTTAAATGTATCCTTTTGTGGAATGAAAGATAAAAGAGCATAATACGTTACAACAACACCAGGGTGAGTAAATGATGGTTAATTTTCATTTTAGGGTGAACTATCCCTTAAAGAACTATTTTGACCACCTAGCAGTTAGATAAGAAGTAATCTTTTTTACTTTTCCAATTCAAGTTATAACCAGTCTTGAAGAAAAAAATGAAATTACTACTTTTAAGACTTGTCTTAAGCAGTTTATGCAACCGGCCAGCGATGTTACCGTCAGATGATGTGTGGTTATCGTGATGCGCTCACCTTCATGACATCAGCGATCTGCTTCCATTGGTCCTGGGTGGGATCTGTACCGGTGGGGTTGTGAGCGCAGGCATGCAGCACAAAGATGGAGTGATCAGGTGCGCTCTGGCAGGACAGACATTTTTTTAATTGCACGTCATATAGCAAATATTTATTTTCAAACAGATTTTTTTCCTTGTAAAGAATTTCATAAAAATACACTACTGTTTGGGGTCAATTACATTTTTTGTAATGTTTTGGTTCAAAGTCTCTTCTTCATCAAGGCTGCATTTATTTGATGAAATATAGAGTAAAAACAGTAAAATTGTGACATATTACCATTTAAAAGAACTGTTTTCTATTTTAATATATTTAAATGGAATATTTTTTCCTGTGATGGTAAAGCTGAATTTTCAGCGTCATTACTCCAGTCTTCAGCGTCACATGATCATTCAGAAATCATTCTAATATGCTGCTCAAAAAACATTTCTTATTATTATCAATGTTGAAAACAATATTTTGTGCTGCTAAATATTTTTAAAAAATTAATCTTTGATAAATAAAAAGTTCCAAATACCTCATTCTTTTCAATGGAATTTATTACTGTCAATTTTTATCAATTTAATGTGTCCTGGCTGAATAAAAGTATTAATTTATTTCAAATAAACATTTATTTTTCAAAAAAACAGTTAGGAAAATAAGTATTTGAACACCCTGCTATTTTGCAAGTTCTCCCACTTGGAAATCATGGAGGGGTCTGAAATTGTCATCGTAGGTGCATGTCCACTGTGAGAGACATAATCTAAAAACAAAATCCAGAAATCACAATGTATAATTTTTAAACTATTTATTTGTATTATACAGCTGCAAATAAGTATTTGAACACCTGTCTATCAGCTAGACTCTGACCCTCAAAGACCTGTTAGGCCCCGATCACACAGAACGCGTTTTTGCAGCGAGAGGCGCCTTTTTTGAATGTATTTCGGTTGGCAGAGAGCGTTATGCGCGCTGCTTGTGCGCCCTGGGCACCTCACGTTTTAACCGCTTGTTGCGCCTCGCGTTTTTGAAGGAGCGTTGAGAACTTTCGAGCGCATGAAGTTGAAAAAAAGTCAACTTTGAGCGGAAAAGCGCCCGACGTCATCGCGTTTATTTTCTTTTGTCCAATCGAATGAATGGAGAGGCGGGCCTTCCGTTGTGTTGACCGTTACATTGATTTGACTGACAGTACAGGTGATTCGGGGGTTGCCTAGAAACATAAAAAAAAACCCCGCAGCGCACTGCTCTTTTCTGAATGAAAAAACGCTTACCAAAAAAGGCAGTGCAGTGTGCCTTGCGTTTTCGAACCTTAAAAATGCGTTCTGTGTGATCTAAGTCTGCCTTTAAAATGTCCACCTCCACTCTAATTATTATCCTAAATTAGATGCCCCTGTTTGAGGTCGTTAGCTGCATAAAGACACCTGACCACCTACTACAATCAGTAAGAATCCAACTACTAACATGGCCAAGACCAAAGAGCTGTCCAAAGACACCAGAGACAAAATTGTACACCTCCACAAGGCTGGAAAGGGCTATGGGGAAATTACCAAGCAGCTTGGTGAAAAAAAGATCAACGGTTGGAGCCATCATTAGAAAATGGAAGAAGCTAAACGTAACTGTCAGTCTCCCTCAGACTGGGGCTCCATGCAAGATCTCACCTCATGGGGTCTCAATGATCCCAAGAAAGGTGAGAAATCAGCCCAGAACTACACGGGAGGAGCTGGTCAATGAAAAGAGCTGGGACCACTGTTTCCAAGATTACTGTTGGTAATACACTAAGACGTCATGGTTTGAAATCATGCATGGCACGGAAGGTTCCCCTGCTTAAACCTCATGTCCAAGCCTGTCTTAAGTTTGCCAATGACTATTTGGATGATCCAGAGGAGTCATGGGAGAAAGTCACATGGTCAGACGAGACCAAAATAGAACTTTTTGGTCATAATTCCACTAAACATGTTTGGAGGAAGAAGAATGATGAGTACCATCCCAAGAACACCATCCCTACTGTGAAGCATGGGTGTGGTAGCATCATGCTTTTGGGGTGTTTTTCTGCACATGGGACAGGGTAACTGCACTGTAGAGGATGACTGGGGCCATGTGAGATTTTGGGGAACAACCTCCTTCCCTCAGTTAGAACATTGAAGATGGGTCAAGGCTGGGTCTTACAACATGACAATGACCCGAAGCACACAGACAGGATAACCAAGGAGTGGCTCTGTAAGAAGCATATCAAGGTTCTGAAGTGGCCTAGCCAGTCTCCAGACCTAAACCCAATAGAGAATCTTTGGAGGGAGCTCAAACTAATTGTTTCTCAGGGACAGGCCAGAAATCTGACTGATCTAGAGAAGATCTGTGAGGAGGAGTGGCCCAAAATCCCTCCTGCAGTGTGTGCAAACCTGGTGAAAAACTACAGGAAACGTTTGACCTCTGTAATTGCACACAAAAGCTACTGTACCAAATATTAACATTGATTTTCTCAGGTGTTCAAATACTTATTTGCAGCTGTATCATACAAATAAATAGTTTAAAAAATCATTCATTGTGGTTTCTGGATTTTTTTATAACTACTGTCCTAATATGAGCCCAGCAGAAAATAAAAATCTGTCACGCTCAACCGTGGTAAATGAAAAAAAGGCACTTCTTTCTGCACATAATCGAAGGTTTTTAGATAACTTATCAATAACTGATAAATTAATAAACATAAAGTGCTTATTTTGTGAAAGAAAATGGAATTTCAAAATCACTACTCACCTCCAGGTCACCCAGAAAACCCGTCAGATCAAGTCCACGATTCGCTGCATCCCAATATTTGTATGGACGGATGTCCTCAAATCCAGCGTTAGAGAAAACGGCATTGTGGTTCTCTAGAACGAAAGACCACAAACTGAAATAAGCATGGAAGATGGCTTAACATTTTAAGCATTTGAGACAACAATGTATAAGCACAATGTCAATTGAACTCAAGGCCTGCATGAAATTAGTTATGCTAACTGTTACATATATGTTGTACAGTATTGTAGCCAATTAAATATCAGAATGACATTTATCACAGTATTTTCCAAGTTTAATTAGGTCTTGTTCTCACCCCATGTGGGTGCAGACACATAAATTGGAGTTTTTGTGTTGTCAGTTCCATTGTACCAACGGCGAAGAAACTCTGCTCCGATCTTTAAAGCACCAGTACCACCCAAACATTGCACAGCTCCTACCTGCAATAAAAAAAACAGGAATCTATATTAGTATTATTCTACTGCAAACAAGAAAATAAATGTGTAACGAGGTCCAAAATAAACTTTTTGCCAAACTTGAAATTGATTGCTGAAGAAATATTTCTTGAATCTTTTTTTTTTTTTTTTTTTGATTTCCTCAGTAGTGGCCAAAAGTGATTTCCTGGGAATTGGTTTGGGGATTTGTTGTTAATAACCCCAAGAGTTCAATTAAAACATCAAAATATGAGGAATATGAGGGAAGAACATAAAACTAAACTTGGTTAAGGTGTAAAAAGGGGTAAATTACAGCTATGTTTTATTTTACAACATAATTAGTTATTATTTTATTATATAGTTATTAAGACTTTCTCTTATTTTTGCATGTCTTCATAATTTCTTTGTATGGCAGCCTGGGCAAAAGGTATGTCCGCACAATTTGGCATGCATTACCACAAATAAAACTACTGACTCAATATGAACTGCAATATGCTTACAAAAAAGTTAACACATTTTTTAATCATTTGAATAAAGTGTGAAAACGTCAATTTCCCTATGTCGGACGTCACTTTTGGCCACTCTACTGTACACTACCGCTCCAATGTTTGGGGTCAGTAAGATTTCTTGTTTTAATAAATTAATATTTTTATTCAGGAAGGAAGCATTAAAGGAACACTTCACTGTTTTTAGAAATAGGGCTTATTCAACTTCTTTCCTACATTTAGATATGTCGGTAAATGCATTTTTGTCTCAGTGCAAGCATTGTTTTAGTTTGGCAGGATCGCCGCAAGCTTAGCTTAGCATAATGAATGGAATCCTATGTTACCAGCTAGCATGTCCTGAACACAGGCGAAGCACTACAACTTGGGAGATATCATGCCTCTCAACCTCACGTCCTCTGGCTGTTGAGCGATCGCAATGTGTTGCGTGATATCTCTGCGCACAAGTAGCAGTGCTTCGCCCGTGCTTCCCCATAATATAGTCCCAAGTCAATATCTGCCAAGGAAATCGCCTAGTCTTAATCTGCATCGCTATTTGTACCCGTGAATACGCAGGCCACAAGAAGTAATTAGGTGGGGTTCTTTTTTTGATCACTTTTAATCGGGACATGCTAGCTGGCAACATAGGATTCCATTCATTATGCTAAGCTAAGCTAGCGCAGCTCTGCCAAACTAAAAAAATGCATGCACTGGGACAAAAATGCATTTGCCCACATATCTAAATCTAGGAAAAAGTTGAATAAGCCCTATTTCTAAACAATTCAACCAAAAAATGTAATTATCCCATAATTTAGTTACCATCAAGCCATCCTAGGTTCTTTGTAAATTGAATACGGAAAGCGGTCCGCCGGGAGCTAGATATTTTACTTAATACATTTTTTTATAGTTTTAAATATGGATATTTTTCTTACACAAACCCATTGCTTCACTTCAGAAGGGCTTTAATAACCCCTCATGTGGATTACTTTTTTAATGGATGGATGCACTTTTATGGGCTTCAAATTTTGGGCTGCCATTCACTGCCATTATAAAGCTTTGAAGAGCCAGGACATTTTTTATATAACTTGATAATTCTTTTGAAATAAGATTGTCATATACACCTAGGCTGGTTTGAGGGTGAGTATACCATTGGATCATTTTCATTTCTAGGTGAATTATTCCTCAGCATATTAGAATGATTTCTGAAGGATCATGTGACACTGAAGACTGGAGCAATGGCTGACAGTTATTAATACAATCTCAAAGCATCTCATCTGACCCGGTTGTCCTTGATGGCAGGACTGTCTTCACCCAGAGCGATCTTAGACGCACTGGAACGAAACTCTGGTAGGCCTAAAATGGGCAGGTACTCGTGGTTCAAACTATGGTCATCAGCGATCATCTTCTCCACTTTTCTCACCACGGGGAGAACCCAGGGCTGACATTCATCTGTCCTGTAGGCTAAAGAAGAAGCAGATGAGGATTTCAACCAGACCACTTCCAAACACAGAGGCAAACTAATGATTTCTACACAACCGTTCAAAAGGGGTCATCAAGTTTTTCCTTTTAAATTTTTTTATTAATACTTGTATTTAGCATGGATGCATTAAATTGATCAAAAGTGAAAGTTAGCATGTAGCTTAGGTTAGAGTAGACACCTCTTATGGTTCAAACTAATAGGGCAGGGCAACAAATTCAAGCTCCTCTGCCATTTCTCTTTAAAAATTCTCATTTAGACTTCAAAATTTGTGACCATTGTTTTGTTTTGCTCTATCCAATGCGCTTCAGCGTTCTTCAATACGTCAGGTCAAGGGTCACTCTTCTGCCGGAACTCGATTAGTGTACAGCCGTTACCGGAAGCCAGTGATTATTAGTGATCAACCGATTTATCGGATTCCCGATATTTTTCCCGATATTTAAGCATTTTCCCATAATCGGGTATCGGTTTTGTATTATCGGATTTCCCTCGCATTCAGCCGTTCTCTCACCGAGTTGTTGCTCGAGCATATAGGCTAGTCACCGTATGTATACAAGACCGACTCCTAATTATATTAACGTCTGCTATATAACATTTTTATAATAAACATCTAATTAATTACAGCTCCGTTAAAATGAATTGTTATGCCGTTCTCCGCGAGACGTGCAAGTTAAACGAAGAGATAAAAACACCGCTGTGTCATCAGCATTTCATAGACTGACACGTCACATTCATTTACCGTACTAGATGAGATTGACTCAGTAAGAAAAATAAACGAACCCGCGAATATCATAGCTAATACAATTCCAGATAATATTCGATCTTTAGTCTATTAAAACCAAAAACCATTTAAAACTGTAGTTTAAAATGAATGCTTATATTTATGCTATATGGGGATTTGATAGACTCAACTCTCCTTTATGTTCTCCATTTGAAAATATTTTTCAATACTTCCAATACTTTATAAATGTATTTTGCCATATATATATATATATATATATATATATATATATATATATATATATATATATATATATATATATATATATATATATATATATATATATATATATATATATATATATATGGCAAAATACATTTATAAAGTATTGGAAGTATTGAAAAATATTTTCAAATGGAGAACATAAAGGAGAGTTGAGTATATATATATATATATATATATATATATATATATATATATATATATATATATATATATATATATATATATTTAAATAAAAGTCTGATTGTGTTTGGCTGAAAGAAGACCATCATAGGAATTTTACATTTTTACCGACGCCATTTTTTTCTATTACATGTAACGTAATGTTTCTAATCAATATTTGTCAAGCATTAATTTTCCCTTTTATCAGGGGTGTCTGATCAGGATTTATCTGTGAACTTTTACCCAAGATCAAAATTAGCTTATTCGACATAAACGTGTACTGCTCATGTCCTGATGCAATTCTTAAAAATCCTACAAAAATACAGAACAAAACTTCAACAAATAAATTCTGTTCTGTACGGTGAAGATTTGGAATCAAAAGATTAACTGAAGCAGGTTATTCATTTCACTCAAGTCGCATGTCTGAATGTACCAAATAACAGATCAATAAGCAATATGTGCAATGTATCACGGTTTAGTGGCAGTCCTTAAAAAAAGATGAGAAAAACTGCATTTTTTGTCACTGTCTGCACTCTGCAGAAGTCTGAAAAGAAGTCACACAATGTAAATCAGTGTTTGGGATTGCTCAAGAGGGATAATCACTTCAATCTGAGGAAGGACCACAGACCCGGGTGAGGCGCTCGAAAACAGTCCACACAATCATGACTCAGGGATTTTTAGAGAGGTGACTTTTCATCCTTTCCTCGTCTTTAATGTGCCTCAGAACCTCAGGAGTCAGCAGGGCGTCAGGAAAAGCAGGAGATAAAGATAATCCTCCCAGAATCCTCTGAGGTCAAACTCTCTAACCGGGATCAGGAATAACTACACAGCAGATGACACATGACGACTGGTTCTACACAATAATACTGTTGACATAACACAATCTATTCATCCCCAGCTAACAGGACAGAACATGTGACTGACCTCCAATGGAAACGACCAATGCCGGAAGCCTTCGTAACTTTATCCCTTAATATATTTAGAAACCCTAGATGCCTCTAGACCTGCATGCAATGATTTTAATGATTTAATGTTAGACCATCGCTGTACATGTACGTGATATGCCTTTAGTTTAAAGGTGTCAAGAACTGGCTTTTTTATTTTGTTGTCTGAGTTCAACTAATGACGTTTGTGTGGTTTTTACATTCAAAAACATCATAATTGATAAGTAATAGGCTATTTTCTACACTGGTTTTGAGGCTCTCTCCTGAACGCTGGGTTTTGATGGGCGTGCCGCACTGAAGACTTGGAAGTAAACGCCCACGGCTAGGATTGGATAATATTTGCATATTTAATGAGCTTCAGCTCCCCTGTCAATTCACATGAGGGATTGTTTTGAAAGCGGCAACCATTTATCTCTCATCCACCTTCAAATGCACGCACCCTTGAAATATCATGTCAAGAGAGTGAAAAATGCAGATCACGAAATTAATGTTATTTTACTTTTTAAGATTCACCGGCCTGTCAACGGCCTTACATTTGTGTAGCCCGTCTGGAAAACACATAGCCCCGGGACGTTGGGCTTTGCGAGCCCTGAACCAACCATAAATGAACCAACAAATAAAGGATTCTCCAGCCTGTGACAACGTGCTACGGTATGTTCTGTTAGACACATACACATAATCAAAACAATCTGCCACAATGCAATACTATCGCATATAAAAAAACATGTTTTACTCACATAAGTGTGTTGCATCATTCCTGTAGGATTCAATATAGAAGGAACAGCATTGTGTTTTAATCTCAATGTCTGCAAATCCAATGTTGGTTGACCCATGTCTTGTTTACAAACGAATCCGCAGTGAAACGAAGTAAACAATGTTTTATTGCTCGAACCGCGAGTCAGTGGGTGGGGCTACAAAAGCAGGCGTACATATTTATCTGTTGGCGCCATTTCGCCATTCACTCAATGGTCGACATATTCTGATATTGATCGTTTTCTGGGTCTGGTGTCAATAAAGGCTTGTCTTTTGCTAACAAGGAAGTTTTCAGCTCCGAAACGTACTTATATTATTATATCACGATGACCATTTATATATCAAAGGCTCAAGTTGATTTCTCAATTCATGACCCCTTTAAAAAGTTCACATGCATGCAAATGTTACATTCATACTAGTCTATACCAATTTCAAGGATTTAAGCTTTAATATCAAGATTGTAAGAAACACACATTAAGTGTCCAAACGTCTGACACATTTAAATAAACACTAAACATGTATAATCAACACAATTATATATCAGATCTGTGTGCATAACTTGCCAATAGTCTAAAGTGATATACTTGTAGTTACAAAATAGTTTAATGTCATGGTGCATGAAGAATATCATGTTACTGCTTTCAGAAAACAGCTGATCTGTGATCACGTGCTGTGCCATAATCATTAAGAACAGGCATTAATTATAATTTCCTTTTAATTCAGAACGAGATAGATCTACATTTAATGGGTTGCAGTGATGCAGAGCAGGCAGATGTTTTTTCATTAGGCCTATTGCAGTCACATATAGAGTAGTTATAACTTGTGCATGTGTGAAGCATGCATAAAGAGATACCCAATGACATTCACATGCAAACTCTGATATGTAAGTGAAGTGTGTGTTTAATAAAAAGCGCATCTCTCACCTCCGACTCCCAGATTCACCTTGTTGGGATTCTGATCTTCACGGAAATCTGCTGTCAGTTTAAACACTGCGACAGGAGCAGCCTGCGGGACCTCGACAAATATCGACATGATATTGTGTTAATATTTCTGTAAATGAAGAGCGAGAGGGGGAGAGAGTGACACGCAAGTACCGCTGGATTGAAGCGCGGTCTGATGGAGACCGACTGACTTTAACCTTCAGATGTGAGATTTGGGCAATGGAGGACAGGCGTGTCTAAACTAACCAATAGAACTCAAAAGCCCAAGTTCGACTCGAAGATCACCCAATCAACTTCCAGTACAGAAAGGTCAAGCCTTTACGTCATCAAAGAACGCGCTCGATAGCACTGCGGGGACCAGTGAGAGCTCAAACGTGCAAGAGTGACGTGCCTCCTGACCAATAGTAAAGCAGAGAGGGCGGATAGTTAGATTCAATAGGCATCGTTGTTTTCATTCACACCCACAGTTATCGGAGTTCCATTTAGCTATCTGCATCATATTTAAAATTGTGTAATTATTTACGACTTTTATCTGATTTTATGAAAATAAAGGTTTCATAACATTCTGCTTAGTTAATAATAGTAGTAGATAATAGATAATAGTAGGCTAGTAGATGCAGTCTTCCGCCAAATATATTTAAAAAAAAAACACAAATTACAGCATGATATTATAATGAATGAATGAATGAATGAATGAATGAATGAATGAATGAATGAATGAATGAATGAATGAATGAATGAATGGGGCATTTATATAACGCTTTCATATGCACTACTGTACACCCAAAGAAAAAATATACTCTGGACGGGGATCTCTCCTCAACCACCAGCGTGCAGCAATCCACTAGGATGATGCGACGGCAGCCACACAGCGTCGCCAGTGCGCTCACCACACACCAGCGATAGGTGAAGAGATAATGTGGTAAAATATAGAGCAGATTAAAGCAATACTCTTTTGAATTGACTTCACAAAAAACGTGTAATGTAATCTAAATAAAGGCGCCACACACACACACACACACACACACACACACACACACACACACACACACACACACACACACACACACACACACACACACACACACACACACACACACACACACACACACACACGCGTTGTGGTTCCATGTTTTATGGGGACTTTCCACAGGCGTAATGGTTTTTACACTGTATAAACTGTACATTCTATCCCCTTACACTGCCCCATACCCCCAAACCTACCCATCACAGGAAACATTCTGCATTTTTACATTTTCAATAAACTTTTTTCGGATATTGCCATCTTTGTGGGCACATTGTCCCCATAGTGTAGGGTTTACCAGGCCACACACACACACACACACACACACACACACACACACACACACACACACACACACACACACACACACACACACACACACACACACACACACACACACACACACACACACACACACACACACACACACACACACACACACACGCGCGCGCGCGCGCGCGCACATTTATTTAGCATTTTATAAAAATACATAGGCTATATTAATCATTAAGCAATACATTGTGTTTTGGTACTGACCCCCAGATTTATTTACGTTGAGTATATTTACATTGAAAATCTTCTATAAATACAAAAACTGAACCTTAAACTTTTACCACTTTCTAAATTTATGGAAATCCTTTTTATAACCTCTTATATATTATAAATATTATGTGTTTATACATATGTTTTTAGTTTTTGCACTATTTTGTGCAAATACAAATAAAGTTGTATGTCATGTCTTTAATAGACCACAAGGTGGTGGTCTAAGCTTTGCTACTGTTCCATAAGTAACCGCATGAGCTGTTGGTCTCTAATGGAATCATAATTCAAGGCCCAAGAGGGAAAAGGGAAACATGAGCTGCTCTGCCAGTGATATTTATATCATGAAGGTCTCTAAGTATGTTCAGACAACATATGGTGTCTTTTCAATTATCGTACAACTTTTTCATTGTTTCTTTCCTTAATTGCCCATCATAATTCTACTTATTTTTCCATTTAGCTAAACATTTTAACTACTTAAACTCCAAGACCATTTTTTAGGATTTCCGCCTGGATTTGGCCCACCCAAATTAAAAGAGCTTCCCATACACACATACAGTGGTCTAAGTTCAAAATGTTGGTGTCATTTTACAGGAAACCCTTAGAGGTTACATAAAACACTGCTAAAAGTGATAAATATGTAAGTATATGTTGTCTAAGCTGTTATAACCCCCCAAAAAAGTAGGTGCTTTTTGATTTTTGTTTTATAAATTCATTTTTGAAAGTGTGTAACTTGGGCCCTGCATGTGTGCTCTAGAAACCTGCAGACAGTTTGGGCTGTTTCCACTAAATCACAGAAAATAGTGGAAAAAAGAAGTTTGTCTGTGTCATGTTGTATGCCAGATTTATTCAAATGGGTCTGAAGGGATGACCCCCCCCCCCCGCCTCCCCTTACCCTGCTACCCCCCCCCCCCCTCCACCACCCCCTCCCACCACCATATACAGTGATATAAATGCAATATTCCAGTGTCATTAAATTAATTATATATGCTGGAAGCAGCCCAGACTGTCTGCAGGGTCCTAGAGCACACAGGGCACGAGTTACACACTTTCAAAAAGGAATTTATATAAAAAAAATCAAAAAGCGCTTACATTTTTTGGGGGTTATAACAGCTTACACAACCTATACTTACATGTTTATGACTTTTAGCAGTGTTTTATGTAACTTCAAAGGGTTTTCTGTAAAATGACACCAACATTTTGAACCTAGACCACTGTGTGTGTGTGTATGGGAAACTTTTCAATTTGGGTAGGCCAAATCCAGTGGAAATGGTACCAGAGTAATTTAGTGTAAATACATTACTTTTTGTAAAACAAATGCCATAGTGATGCATATCTCCAGAAAGTAGAGACTCTAACCTTTCAAACGGTACCAAATAACCCAAATGACATTATAGCTCATCCACAGACATTTAAAACTGAAAGTATATACATGACGATGTCATTCCCGACCCTGTACAGGGTCCATGGAGTTTTAAAATTTAAACTTCAGTTAACAAGTTAAGCGTAAAAAAGTTTAAGGTTTATAAATGTTTTTGATGATGTGCTTTTAAAGAATATATTTCAATTGTCAGTATGTAAGAAAGCCACTTCAGGCAAAATAGTATATCCTAAAAATCTACATTTTTGTCAGCTTAAGAGCTTTTATTTTCCTGACCTGCTATTAGCAAAAGATATGAACCTGTAAAGATATGAAACAGCCATGTCCCTCTTAGAGAGAGTGGCAGCACCATCAGATAACTTATCAAGCTCAAATCACCCGCACAAGCCAGACCTGTATTTCAACACTCTTTCGTGTAATTAGCTAATTATTTAAATACTTTGAAAAATCACAGGATTTTTAAAATCATTCACTAATTTTTTTTGTTACACTCTTAACAAATAAAGATAGGACTTTTCACAGTAACACTATTAAAGACACCATTTTTGGTTCCTCAAATACCTTTTTTTTATATAAATAACTTATTTGAATACGTTTTTTATTTAAAGCATTTATTGAAAAGACCATTTTAATAAACATTTTAATAAACTAGTTCATCGATATTAAGGATTCTTCATGGAACCATAGATGCCAATAAATAACCAATATTTTTAAGACTGAACTGAACCAATAAAACGCTGTCATGAGTCTTCAGCCCTGCTACTGGAGACCCAAGTTGAATTCGGAACCGCGTTCTACTCGTAGGCCTACTTTATATCGTTCTATGGCAGGAATAGAGCGATTCCGAATCTGAACACCTAAATAAATGGTTCAGGTGTGTTTGATGAGTGGTTTGAACTAACCTCTGCAGGAGCATTCGACGTTATGTACTGTCTTAGTATACTACAATTGCATTTATTTTGCGGCCGTGAAAAAAGAAGTAAACGCGCTATTAATATGGATAGTATGCATGAAATTCAGTACTATATTCTCCATGTTTACTTGGTACTGTCACGTGACATACCAGCATTAGTTAGCGTTGCTTCACTTCCACTCATAAATCCCCTCCCTTGGCCTCATGGGATACAAAATGTAAATGGAAGGCAAAGGCTGCATCTGAAATCACATACTCTCGAGAAGGTAGTTATTTTAATAACTAATTACTTCATAAGGTTTAAACAAGTGTTCTTTATAGTCAACCCATTCTCTAGCCTGACAAGCCAGACCCACATCAAGATGTTTGGTTTGGAAACACACCATAGACAGGGCTCAATCCGAGAGGCGGGATAAACGGTTGTCTTTCAAACTCCCTCTGCACGCGATAGGATAGCACTACCACCAATCAGAGCAACTAAGGTGAAGCAGAGCTCGCTGACTGATTAAACATTTGCCATATCCGGTCGTCATTATGGCCCCGCCCGCCGACTCTATACACGATGTGATTGGGCCGTCCAGATTTTGAGGAACACAGCTCAGAAGAGTATTGAGAGTTCCGACACTTGCAGGCAAATTAAATTTGCTGCCGCTAGGGTGCGTCTAGATTTCGAGGCTACCCATTCTCACTCCCAAGGCGTCAAAATCCGAAACATGGTCAAGTGCCTTCCGCGTCACAATGAAGACGCTAAGGTACCCCTAGGGATCATTTTTCAACGCGCTGGGTGCTCCATTCATTTCAATCAGAAACCTTTGGCTTAATACACAGACGCATTTAATTCTTTGCATTTGTAAAAGCAGACATGATTTTATTAATATTTAAAGGCTACTTTTATATTTTGGAGCAACTAACCCAACTCCTACCCTAAACCCACATCACAAAACACATAACAGGCAAATAAATGTACAGTCACAAATATTTATTGCAAAAACGGACCAAAACAGTATAAAAGTATTAACTGTTGCATTCCAAGTCTGCTGCAGTCATGCAATATCTTTATGTGAAGAACAGAGTTGATCTTGATGTTTTAATCGCTGAAATGATGATCCCGCTGCCCTGTGAACGAACTCATTCATATCTCATTAAAATAATTCAAAAGACTCTTGAGCATGACAAGACACACGAGAGCCAATGACATTTTACAATCAATGCTGACGTAATGACGCAATTGGTCACAAGATACGAGAGCCAATGCAATTTCACTATGAAATCGGGCAGCAATATTTGAAATTCAATGTGTTCATGATCTTCGGCGGATGGAGATGCTGATCGCTTTTGGGGATTTTCTTCATGCAAATCAATCGTTAGGCCTCAGAAATCTTAGCTCATTTAACTTTTTTGAATAACTCGTGGATGCAGTCGTATGTTATATCCTGTGTTTTATATCATGTTCACACAAATGTGTAGGTTTAGGGATGGGGTGGGGTTGGGTTACATGTTAAAATGTGTCTAAATAGCGTAAATAAAATACATGTAAATGAAATTATGCTTGCTTGAGAAGCACACTCAAACATGTCATAATGGCAAAATTATAAACCAATAAATAATTTCAATAAATAAATCAAAAAATTAATTTCACCATGACGATAATATTCCCATACCCAGTGCGTATGTGTATGATGCCAAATGTTTCTTAATGAAATGAATGGAGCACCCAGCGCGTCGAAAAATGATGCCAAGGGGCACCTTTAGCGTCTTCATTGTGACGCAGAAGGCACTTGACCATGCTTCGGATTTTGACGCCTTGGGAGTGAGAATGGGTTGATATACTATGTAGCCCATATAATCTGGACGTACTATGTCTACATTCGCCATGTTGTCATTATCATGTGACCAGCATTGCTTCAATGCCATTCACAAATCCTCTTCTGTGGCCTCATGGAATGGTAAAGTGTCGATTGAAGGAACAGGCTGCATCTGAAATTACATACTCTCTTGAGTAGGTAATTATTTGGAATAATTTCACAATGCTTAAAAAATACACTCACCTTAAGGGAATACCTGTTCAAATTCTCATTAATGCAATTATCTAATCAACCAATCACATGGCAGTTGCGTCAATGCATTTAGGGGTGTGGTCCTGGTCAAGACAATCTCCTGAACTGCAAACTGAATGTCAGAATGTGACAGAAAGGTGATTTAAGCAATTTTGAGCGTGGCATGGTTGTTGGTGCCAGACGGGCCGGTCTGAGTATTTCACAATCTGTTCAGTTACTGGGATTTTCACGCACAACCATTTCTAGGGTTTACAAAGAATAGTGTGAAAAGGGAAAAACATCCAGTATGCGGCTAGCTTGACAAGCCAGACCCACATCAAGATGTTTGGTCTGGAAACTCACCACTCACCTCGGTCAGAGGAGAATGGGCCGACTGATTCAATGGGCCGACTGATAGAAGAGCAACTTTGACTGAAATAACCACTCGTTACAACCGAGGTATGCAGCAAAGCATTTGTGAAGCCACAACACACACAACCTTGAAGCGGATGGGCTACAACAGCAGAAGACCCCACCGGGTACCACTCATCTCCACTACAAATAGGAAAAAGAGGCTACAATCGCTGCTGGTGGCCCCTTAGTGCCAATTGGGCATTGTTTAAATGCCACAAAGCTTGAATCATTTCAGATTGGTTTCTTGAACATGACAATGAGTTTACTGTACTAAAATGACCCTCACCGTCACCAGATCTCATCCCAATAGAGTATCTTTGGGATGTGGTGGAACGGGAGCTTCGTGCCCTGGATGTGCATCCCACAAATCTCCATCAACTGCAAGATGCTATCCTATCAATATGGGCCAACATTTCTAAAGAATGCTTTCAGCACCTTGTTGAATCAATGCCACGTAGAATTAAGACAGTTCTGAAGGCGAAAGGGGGTCAAACACAGTATTAGTATTTTGTTCCTAATAATCCTTTAGGTGAATGTATGTTCGATCTGGACGTAGGCCTATTACATTCGCCATGTTATCATTATCATGTGACCTACCAGTGTCAGTTGCGTTGCTTCACTGCCATTCACAAATCTACTCCCATGGCCTCATGGGATAGTAAAGTGATCACTTCAGAATCTTGCCGGGAGTATACGTCATCCATCTGGGTACTTTTTGCTTACTCTTTTGTAGGTACTGTGAATTCGGACATCTTTTGTCACATAGTGTTTTTTGCCAACTATATAGTAGGGAATTATGTAATGTAGCCACACACTTCAGACAGAGTTCGAAATCGAATACTTACCTTAGTATTTGAAGAACAGTACATTAGCCTATGTCCTGAATACACAGAATTTTCGGCGAGATTCTGAAATAAGATTACTCAACCAACTCTATCCTATCTCTCATTTTTCTGTTGGGTAAACCAACCTGTCATACATCTATATGCCCCCACAACCCCTAGGAGATATGGAGGAGTAACTTCTACACCTGCAGCATGCCCTCCATCTCACCGTCTCTCTCAACCCCACGCAGAAGATGTTTGCATTCTTTGCCGGTCAGTAAGCGTAGCTTACCTGTGTGTTAACTGTCAGCTTTGTAATTATGGGATTTGAAACTTCCAGCACAAGGTTTGTTAGCCTGGGGATAAACAGATAGACAGAGAGAGAGAGAGAGAGAGAGAGAGAGAGAGAGAGAGAGAGAGAGAGAGAGAGAGAGAGAGAGAGAGAGAGAGAGAGAGAGAGAGAGAGAGAGAGAGAGAGAGAGAGGGGGCTGAGAGAACAGAAGCAGTGACACAACTGCCTCTGGGGAATCGTTTGCAGCTTCAGTCAGCTAATACCATATCAAAGAACATTCATTAGCGACCCGGCCCAACACATATTAAAACATTGTAACATTATAAGTTTGAAATAGCATCAACAGACCTCTGAAATGCTCAATGAACACATTCAACATTGCATAATGATCAGCTTCATTCCAAAAAACAACAAACATACACGACACAGCGTTCAAAGGTAGAATTCGAGAAGACTTCCCGACTTCAAAACCATGCATGGACCATGACGGAAGTTCAGCAACTCATACCAAACATGTACACAGAGCGACATTCCAGAGCGGGACATCTCGTGTTGTTCACGTGTTACATTAGCCTCCCTGCTAAGGGTCAGCGCACCTCGCTGAGTGAGGGCCTTTTCTAGACGCCGTGTCGGTTATTTTGTTTTCTGTTGCCAGTTTCGTCAATTCTGTTTGATGGACTTGACTGAAAGACCACCATGTTTTCCCTTAACTGCATTCTGAGTTTGCGGACCCGAGACGTTCCTATTACCAAGACTGAAAGAGAGCAACTATAGGTGGAGCTCAGTACGTAAGCCAGGTTAAATATCATGAGTCACTCTTTTAAAGAGAGAGAGAGAGGGAGAGAGAGAAAGGGAAAGAAAGAAAGTTGCAGGAGACACCTCTTAAAGATCCAGAGTGGGCATGAGGGACATTGGTAAAAGATATGGTGTAGTTGGAGAAATGGACTAACTTGTCCAACAACACATATTTCATCTGACAGCAACAAAACTCACTGTATCTCAAAGTAACCGCATATTCAAGATTGAGGCAACAATTATGGCTAGGCTTGGCCCTGTGGCTATTTTAGCATGGTCACACACACACACACACACACACACACACACACACACACACACACACACACACACACACACACACACACACACACACACACACACACACACACACACACACACACACACACACAAGTTTGTTTTTGTTACATATGGGGACGTTCCATAGGCATAATGGTTTTTATACAGTACAAATCATATTTTTATCCCCTTACACTGCCACTGCCCCTACCCCTAAACCTACCCATCACAGGAAACATTCTGCATTTTTACTTTCTAAAAAAAACTCATCCTGTATGATTAATAAGCATTTTATTAAAAGTGGGGACATGGCCAATGTCCTCATATTTCACCCTCTCCTTGTAATACCTGTGTCATACCCATGTCATTATACACATTTGTGTCCTCATATGTCACAAAATCATGCCCCCCCCCCCCCACACACACACACATTTGTTTTTGAGAAATGTGGGGACATTCCATAAGCGTGATGGTTTTTATACTGTACAAACTACTTCTATCCTCCTACACTGCCACTGCCCCTAAACCTACCCATCACATTTTTACTTACTCAAAAAATAACATCCTGTATGATTTTTAAGTCTTTTGAAAACTGAGGACATAATATCCTCATATTTCACCCTCTCATTGTATTACCTATACCCATGTCATTATACACGTTTGTGTCCTGATAAAAATAAACACACACACACACACACACACACACACACACACACACACACACACACACACACACACACACACACAAACACACACACACACACACACACACACACACACACACACACACACACACACACACACACACACACACACACCACATCCAACAAAATATTATGTTTCTTCAATTATGGGCAATGTTTTAGCATATACATAAGTATATAATTTTTTTCATAAGTATACAATTTTATTTTTTATTTTATTTAACAAAATGTATTTGTTTTGTTTTTATAAATAACAGATTTTGTTTTATAGATGGAATGACTCCTTTGTCCTGCTAAAGTTAATTTCCTGACTACCATGTCTCCTAAATACACACAATTAAATCATATTTTCTCTTTTTATTCATATTTTAGACAATGCAGAATATACCTTGATTTTTCGTCTCTAGTTTCATATTTTTCATATTTTTTATATTCACTCTATTTGGTAACCAAGTAACTTTGGAAAAACAATTATTGGTGCAATTTTCTTTGGTGGAAATGACACTACAACTGTGGTACATCTGTGTGAATATTTAATATAAAATAATGTAAAAATTATTGATAAAGAGACATAATCTGGATATCATAACATCCGATACATTTTTTTTTTTATCAACCCTCGGGATATAAACAATGACAAAATAACCATTAACTGAAGAATCAACCAAATCAGAACTAATCTGAACCCCGAGAAGAGGTGTCCTCCTGCATGTATGGTGGTTACGGCCCTGTATGTCAATATGAATGAAAGTATGATGCATAAGTGCTGTTAAGTGTGATTAGAGTGTCATTACTCATTGAAAGGCTTTAATCCATTACAGTTCTGTACAAACAGAACAAGTCACACCCTTTTTATTGAAGGCTGAACACATTTACTTGTATGACTTTCATTGTAGCAAAACACTATGTGACCGCGAACAGATGTTCCTTTTCTTCCAATTGTGACCCCGACTACTTTTCGATCTGACCGTTTTAAACAATGGGAGGAAGTGCAACCTCATGTCTACAAGTCTGCTGCCACCAATTGGTTTACGTCTTATTGAAAAGAACAAATAAACATACACGAAAGGACCGTGCAAACATCGTCTTAATTCATTCTTCACCACAAACATGTCATAATGTCAACAGAAACATAGCTGATACATGCAGCTGTCCACAGTTAGCCCTTATTTAGTTCAGTCGCCAGATTTAGAGCCGTTTGAGATTGTCCCTCATAAAACTATAGGAGACAACAAACTGTGTCCTTTTGCCATGATTCTCAGAGGTTGTGAAATCACACATTTATGCTGGTTTGAATTAGCAGTTCTGGCAAATGTTTAATCACACAAATGTCTTGAAAAGAAACCACGTCTATAGTCTCAGAGATTATAAATGGAGCACCCTAATACTTCTGATTATTAAGCAACAAATAGTAAAGTCACGGCTGTGAGAGAAATCCATCGCAATCACAGCGCCTGACAACTTGGAAGATTGCAAGTTCCTACATGTCTGCTATGAATGCTTCTGAGATCTTCTTTTTTCGTCCTTCACGCTGTCATACTGGCCTTTTTTTTCTTAAGAAGCCAAGCAAATATAGACGTTCAAGGCAATAAATCTGATTTTCGACTATTCAACTCGATGAGATCTTCATTAAACAAAAAGAAGTCTATGTATGATTAAAAGACATACACCTTAAAGAAATCACCATCAAATGAAGAATCAACCAAATCTAAACACTGAGAAGAGGTGTCCTCCCACATGCCTTCTATAAATAGAGATTCCCTTTTCGTCCTTCACACTGTCATAATGCCATTTCTTTAAGAAGCCAAGCAAATATAGTCATTCATGGTAATAAATTTGATCTCAAAAAGTTGTTGCGACTTTAATATGTTGAGACTTTGTAAATGCCTCAAGAGGCCAAACAAATATAGACATTCAAAATAATAAATCTGATCTCAACACATCTAGACAACTTTATTATGTTGAGGAATTTACAGTATAATCATTAATTGTCACTTGCTCAACTAGCCCAGCTATAATAAGATATGAAAATTTTATTTCTGAACGTTTAAAATGTTTTTTTATTTTTTTTTAAATGTTTTCTTAGTTATGTGAACATTAAAGTGCCTGTAAAGGCAATTCTGAGATTTGTTTCTAAACACATTAGAAATGTTAGAAATGTACTGCTGAAACATACAGGAAAGACGTTATTAAAGGTGAACTATGTAGTATTTTGCAGTAAAATATCCAAAAACCACTAGGCCAGTGTTATATATTTTGTTCAGTTGAGTACCTACAATATCCCAGATGTTTCCAACTATTTGTAAATTGTGAGAAAATTGCTATTTTAACTAAGGACAGGGACGTTTCAGCATTGCATTTGAGGGAGTTGCCTGTCAATTGCGTCATATCTGCGTTACCCTCGGTTTCGGCTTTTATTTGGCAGGAGCGCTTTACTCTTAGAGGTGTGAACAACTGAACGCACGGAGTAACGTCATAACATCGTTTTAAACACACTTAAATGTATCTAATATGATAAACAGAGCTCCATTACCTCAAAATCATAACCGGAAGAGCGGATCTGTGCAGGCGCCCGGCAAATGAGTCCCGTCCCGTCATAATAAAAGTCCCGGTATTCGCGAGGCGGGTATTTGTTTAACAATCGCTCCAGCAGCTGTGCTCAGGTCCATAACACTCGGTCCTGCTCTGCTTTAGACTACAGTAACGTTAATAACCGCATGCATGAACGTGATTTCTGCCCGAGTCCTATTTTCCACCGGCTGTGATGAGAAGACCACATCTCCCAAGATGCTGCGCTCACACTTTGCGTCATCAAACTACGCCTTTGTTTTGCATAGGCGCCCTCCAGTGGACGAAAGCTGCATAGTGCACCTTTAAAGCTGCTGTCCGTAACTTTTTTTGTGTTCAAGATTTACAAAAATTATATAATGAGAATGTACAACATGAATCCATTTTCCAAACCGTGTTTTTGTCTTACCCTGAATCTTTATGGGACACTTATAATAAGTATTTATATTGGGACTATTTCAGGCCAGACTGGTAGGTACCGCTGCGGAGGAGCACAGTCCCTGCGTGATCCGCCATAGACATAAACAGAGAGAAGTAGATCTCGCTTGTTCAGTGGTGGTAGAGACGTTCGGTTTGGGATGTCGCTTTTACATGGCTGGCTTATTCTCGGTAAGTTTTGACTTTCTATTTTAGATTTGTGATAACAACTATGTGTATTTTGATGGTTTGATTATTTAATTGATGTTACGGTTCAAAATGTACTGAATGTGAGTTTTAATCACAAAAACGTTAGCTAAAGCTCCGGCATTATCGTCTTCTATAAAGTTGAGGCTGGTTGTTAGTCAAAAATAGAGGGCATTAAATGTAGTTAGCCACGTTCTCATAGAAAAAGTCACCCAGTCTGGTTAACTTCAAAATATTTTAATGTTAGCGGGCCGTGCTGGCTGCCTGTGTGTGTGTTGTTTGGCTTATTTAAAAGCGTCTAGTCGTTTTTAAAGCCACTGAAAATTTCACAGCAATTAATTTATCAAAGCTAATCACCAAAGAATGTCAAAGGCTGTTTTGGTTCATGTTTCATGTTTTTAGGTTTTCATGTTCACTGTCATGTCCTGTCATGCACTTCCTGGTTTGTCATGTGATCCTGCCATGTGCTCCCTTGCCGTGATGTGTCACTGGTCTATTGGTTGATCATTGTTCACAGGTGTATCTTGTCTTGTTCTCAGTCTTTGTGTATTTAAGCCCTCATGTTTGCCGTGTATCTTTTTCTGTTATTATGAATGAATATATATCTGTTTGTTGGTGAAGGTTTAAGGTTTATGTTTATGTTAAGATTCATGCCCAGCTTTTTGTTTATGTTTGGATTCAAGTTTGTGAGTTAGGTTTAGTCATTTTTAGCAAGCATGTCCGTTCTGCACTGCTAATGAATCTATTTTGCATTTGTTTCTCAATAGAATTGTTCTTTCTTTCTTTATTATAAAGTGTATGCAGGAGGCCAGTCGCAGTGATGCCGCTGAACACATCGAGAGGATCCAGTTGATGTGTGAATGAACATGAAGGAGAAGTGACCGTTCTGTTTCAGCTGGACTTTACATGTGCTCGTCATTAATGTTATGCCACTGTTGGCTGCTAAGGTTTAGTTAAACCATACAAGGTTAATTCTACAGTTATTGTAAATTATACTCAATGTACCTAAACTAATGATCCAACCCGATCACACATAAATGCGTATAAATAGTACGAGTGTGCAATGTCGTGGAGTGTATACGCCAAACTCATTTTGGCGTGCATATGATACACTGTTTTTCGCGTGCATATGATACGCACTTTATGGCGTTTATATGACACGCTCTCTTGGGTAGGTTTAGGGTAGTGGGGGGGTTCGTATGTATAATACGCCATAAAGTGTGTATCATATGCATGGAAAAATGAGTTTTGGCGTATACATTCCACGACATTGCACACTCAGAAGATTACTCATTTCATTGTCAATGTTGACATAATACTGTTCAACTTTATTGTATTTGTGATTTATGATAAAAGTATTTGATGCAGAGAAAATTACACTTATTTGCTAACGCTTTAAAAAAAGCAACATTTACAAAAATGTGTAATATTAATTAATTAAACTAAGTAATTCAAAATATGGACAGACATTATAAAATTGAATTAGTTACTTTATAATTGTAAATATTACAGATTTATAATATTTACTTGATATTTTCACAACAGTGATGTTCCTTTTAAAATGACATTTACTTAACTACTTTTAATAAATACAACCTGCTAAGTTAAATATAATTTAGTAACATTTACTTAACGTCTTTGCAAATGATACATTTATAGTTAAGGAAATTTTACTTGATACTGCAAGTAACTTGTGCTTGATATCATAGCAGTAAAATTTACTAAGAAAAATGTAGTGCAAATTGTTACAATGATTTTATCAAGTAAATCCTACAAGTTGTTTTTATCAGTGTACTTCACGAGAAAAGCAGGTGCCTAGCATCTGCGTTTCTCTGCATTAACCACGCCCACTTTAAATGTATGACCATGACCAATCATACAATAGTTCTCGGACACCCGCAAGAAAAGAGGCGATGTGTCGAGAACTCCCAAACCAGGGCAATGACGCCATTTTGTTAGAAGAACGATTACGACAGTGTAAACGTGCTTTCCATTCGGGCAAATGAAGTCTGTTTTTTCATTATTTTTACGCGACCCGCCGCAGTGCGCACTGTCTGTTCCGGTCCAGAGACATGACAGCACAGGGCTGATCACATGTGAGAGTTGGAGCACAGAAAACGTGTTTTAAACGTACAAGCGACCAATTTGAATTCTGCACAGAATAACGTTACTATTAAGTGTTATGTAGAATATTAAAAGAAGAAACTTTTTTAGATTAGGAGGAAACTGTGGCTTTACCTAGCTCAATAGCTCTGGCCAAGCTATTGGTTATTTTAAAAGGGGGAGGGGCTTCCTGTTTTAGTGGAAATTACCTCAACACTCATACTGCGAGTTTAAGGCACATGAGGGCCTTTAAAGGAATGTTTGCTCCATTTTATGATTTTGCAGTGATGCGTCACTTTTAAATGTTCTCTGAATCATATAAAAAACATTAACGTCCAACTAAAAATGTATCTTAAAATGTTCAATGAATTATGTATATAAAACCAGTCTGTTAACGCAGCTTTATTGTCATAGAATGTTCCGAGAACATTCCCTGTTTGAGGCCTGTTTGCACAAACCTAGTGATTCCCAGGACTGCAGTCTTAGAGGCTGGTCACAACTGTATATTTCCCAACAGAAACGAGCCATTCCGAACCCAAGGAAAATGTAGGAGCAGAAACGAGCTTGGTTTTTATTTACAGCTGCGACGGCGAATGAATGGGATCTCATGCTCGAACAGAAACAAATTGTCAGTTTGATGGGAGACGCCACACTGGCTGCTCTGAGTAACACAGGCTCCCCGCTCGCAACATGTTTATCCAGTGGAAGGTCATGTGGTGTGCATCCCCAAATGAACAACATATAAATCTGAATAAAATTAATTGTATTATTGTTCAAATGACAATCTTTGTAAACTGTGCGCATACCAGCGGTCAGATGAACTCGGAGCAACCTTTCCTTTTATTTTAGCCTCTCTGGCACGGCCCAGGGAATGTTTAGACAAAAAAAGAGGAAATCTAGCCGTTCACATCCCACTCGAAGACGGTGGCTTCGCTGCGACTTAATCACCGCTGTCTGTTGTAATCGAATATTTAGGTTACGGCCTTCCTCTCTCACCACATTACCCGCGGTGTAGGTCACACACATTACGGGCTAAACGCTCAGTAATTTGCGCACATGTATACAAACACACACCTGCGGGGTTAAGGCCATGAGGGAAAATACAGCTGTCTAATTTATTAGTCCCAAGAGGGGGAGCAGGCTCTGTGGACTTCTCCTGGCCTGACTTCCGTCAGCGGGCTTCCAGACCAGACCTCCCTAACTCAGAGCTGTGGTGTGACAGGGAATGTCTGGTGCTGCAGTGCCTCGCCTCCCTCCTTTCCTCCCCGTCTGAGGCAGAAACGGGGAAGGCTATCAGTCATACGGCTGGGTCAGATGCACAATGGTTCCCGGCGAGGTCTCAAGGCCTGGCGCAGCACACGGCCTGTAACCAGGAGCTGATAAGACTCACCTTCCGGGACCTAACAGGATCTGCACCTCCTCAGATACGCGTTGTGTATATATGGAAGGTTTTCTGGGCCTGCTGAGAACGGCGTGAGGAAATTTCCTCCTGTTGGCCACTGCTAACAAGTCTTTACCTGTGTACACGATAAAAAAGGACCATGATTATAATGGTAAAAGTAAAACCTGATTATTGGTTTATGGTATAGTAAAAAACGTATAAAATTGGACAATAAAATAAAATGCATCATATAAAAACAAAATACTGCTCAATTTAACATTTTTCAAGTGAAAAGGAACATGTCATCAATTAATTTACCATGGAAAAAATTTACATTGGCTTGCCCAAAATGTTCTGTGTGAAATTTCCTGCACTGTAAATTTTTTGTTGTTGGTTTTTGTTGGTTTTACTTAAAAAAGTAAGTCACCTGGTTGCCTTAAAATTTTGAGTTTATTGAAATTAAAAATTTAAGTTGATACAATGAAGGAAATTTGTTTAATAAATAGAAACTCAAAATATTATTGTATCTGAACCACATAAAAAATTGATAAATCATTAAAATAGCACTATTTGGCATGTTTCACTGCGTCATCAGAAATAAAACACACACAATTACCCAATATGCTTACAAAATCTTTTAGTAATATTTTAATAAAGGTTGTCGAATCTCAAAAATGTTCATTGTATTAACTCAACATTTTAACTCAACTAGGTATCTTTTTTTCTAAATAATTTTTTTACAGTGTGAAAATGAAAGCTACATTAGGGTTTTGCATGTTTTCTTGTGTTTGAGTGTATGACCCCGCAAACCTTCTCAGCTTGTGGAAAAGATGCTTAGATTTAACATGTGGTGTTCTCATTATTACCTCATAATCTCATTATTCGGTTGCCACTATCCTGGTTGACACCATCTCAAAACAGATTTTAGTACTTTGGTACTAGTACTTTTGTTGGTAGGCAATTAACATTAGCATATAATATACTACAGTTTTATATTTGTTTTTTGCAGAGGTGGACAATAACTAAGTACATTTACTTGAGTACTGTACACTTTTTGAGTATCTGTACTTGAGTATTATTTTTTTCTGGAAACTTATGACTTTAACTTCACTACATTTGAAAGACAAATATCGTATTTTTACTCCAATACATTTCCATCAAGGTCCTCGAAGTCAAAAGTCTGTAGCAGCTTTGAAAGTCAGTGGGTGATTTTTTTCTTCTTTAAAAGGTGTTTGGGTTTTTGCAGAAAGCCTTTCAGGAATTAATCTTGTAGAGTCTCGTGAAGTTCAATGATTTCACAGCATTTTTTGAACACTGATTTATAGTTTATAGCAAAATGGAGGAAGACGGATGTCAAAATGCTCATTTTGTCGAGTGTTCACATAAACAATGTTGATTATGTCTTAAGTGAAGGTGAACAGTTGGGACAATATCAGATGTGTATCAGTGTATTGGATCCGTGCATTCAGTCTTAAAGTGACAGTAGCTTTATAAAGAGCTTTGTTTACTTTTTAAGTATTTACATTAGTTTAAGTTAGTCGTATGCTAGTATATCAGATGGAGCATCACTGACTGGCTTAAACCATGATGGCATAATGTGCATTTATACATCAATAATACAAATAATGTGTTGACATAAAAGAAAATTTAATTTTGAAACTTAAATAAGTTAGAAAAAAATACTTCTGTGCTTTTACTTAAGTAAAAATCTGTTTTTACAACTTTCGCTTGTAACGGAGTAATATTTGACCAATAGTTACTTTTACTCAAGTAATGAAGTTGTGTACTTTGTCCACCTCTGTTTTTTTTTTCTTTTTTTTCTTCTTTTTTTTTACTGCAGGCTAAATATTACTTTTGTAAAAGTACTTACACTCTAAAATGTTGCTTTCATAGCCTTGTTTTTCTACAGTAATTCAACTTGATATTATGGGAATGACTTCCGGATCAACAGCTGCCGTTTGTTGTGTGTAATGGAAAGGCGGCTTAAAGGTGCAGTGTGTCAATATTTGCGACATCTAGCGGTGAGGTTGTGAATTGCAATCACTGTTTACACCTCCCTTTCGAAGCACATAAACTACGCGGGCGACAGGGGACAAAACTGCAAGAGCAGAGAGTGACTAAAGATTTCACTGTAAAGGGACCTGCAGTGAATGGAGATAGAAATTGCTAATAAAAACATAAAGGTACATTATGTAAGGTCTTTATACACCACTGAAAACATAGTGGACCTATTGCATTTATGTCAGTATATCCTCATATATACCCATAGCCAAACACACGGACAGGATTATTAGAATAGGATTATAAACAGGATTATTAGATTTTTTTTTTTTTTTTTTTGCCCAAGTATTAAGGTCCGCCCTAATCCCACCTCTAAACATACAGCAATGCAGTGGTCATGCCTTGTCTTGGCCTAATTAGGCTACCGTAAATAAAGCTCAATTTGCTCTGTGGTGTTACTTCACTGATCGGTCTGTGCAGCTCTGCATCAGCCGAACACACATTATATCTGCAGCCTGTGGTGCATGGGCATAGCTCTCAGAAAAAGTTAACACTTTGTAATAAGCCTACAAGTGCTACACTGAGGCTTTGTTCCGAGTCTTTACCGTAATTATTTTAGAATGCAGCAATGAGATCAGAGGAATCCATAGGCAGACGCCACCAATTCAGCAAAACATACAATTTTGTATATATATATAAAAAAAAACGAGTAGTATTCCTACAAAGCAGATATTCTTCGAAAATATATTCGCATTTAATCAGAACTCATAAACATGAATTCACATTTCATTCTCACAGACTTTGGACGTGAGCCTAAAAACTCTCCCGATGTTCACAGCATTCGCTAGACTTGAGTTTGCACAGAATGCCGTGATGTCAATGAGCAGATGATGGTCCGAAAAGACGCAGGCCCTTGACCCACTTCTGGTACCTCTACATCTATCTAACCTCAGTCAGTGTCCAGATGAAGATGATCTATTGCCCTCTCCCTCCCTCTGCTGACCGCCTCACTGTCATGGTGCTCAGGCCTGGGTTTTGTTAGGTCCAGGAAACAGGCTCTTCCTTCACATAAACATGGGCTTATAACCTTTTTTCTCTCTCTCTCTCTCTCTCTCTTTTTTTTTTTTAGGACTGGCATCGGCACGCAATCAATATCTCAGTGGTGTTTGGGTACTAAGGCAGTAGCCTATGTGTTCCTGCTTCTATTAAATAGTCTACTAAAATTAAACACGAAACACCAGCAAATATTTTGGAGGGTGGGAGAATTTAAGATACATATCACAGCGTTCATTTAGTGGACAAAGATGTAAGAGTTTGCTGTGCCGCACTATCTGAATGAATAATGTATGTGAATCATATTTGTACTCGAATATGGAAAGAAAAATTATATCCAGCACACTGCTGGATGTGCGTAGGACTAACTTGTAAACTGACAACAAGCTACAGCACAATAAAATGTCAGGAGAAGCAAATAACAATAAATTGTCTACAATAAACAGTAAAATAAAAATATGTCTTGACAATAAATAGTTTACTTTTATGCTAAGGAAATGTTTTTTTTTTTTTACAGATTCATTTAATTCTGAACATTTTAAAATTGAATAACATAAATGAATAAAATTATCCGCAAACAAAATTAACAAAAGCTGATAAAATGATAAATGACTACATCTTATAACTTTTCTTTCCTCGATATTAATTATATACTTAAAATACAAATATAACTCAAATAACAATATGCATGTATAATGTGCAGCTATTTCCTATGTAAACGTCATATATTTCTTAAGTCAAAACGTCTTCTGATCTGACCCTTTAAATTAGGCTACTTTATTGTAATGTTTTTTGTTGTTGTTTTTTTTACTTTAATAAACCCCCTTAATGTAGGTGCTATTACACACGTAAGTTAAATTACGTTAAATTAAAGCGTTAAAACATAAAAGTATAATAATATAATATAATTCAAATCTGATTTTTTAATTTGTGAATGTTTAAATTCATTCTGTGTTGTGGTGTTTAGGTGTAATTTAACCCGTTATACTGTACTATGACAATACATTATTATTATTATATTAATATATAATAATATTATTATTAATTGTATACAAACCTTTTTCTGTTTTATAATAGTCAGTGGCCAACTATGATGGCCACTGACTACAGTCACATAAGGCGCGTAAACCAAACGGAAGCGTTTCCGTTATTGTTACTTTCTGATGTTGATATCATCAATATGTCCATCCATCAGGACACTGGAGACCCCAGAGGAGAGTCCTGTGCAGACATGCGCTCTTCACGGTCAGCTTGACTTCATGCTCGACTGAGACTCTCCTCATCCTAATGGTGCTATTAACCAGACAAAACACTCACACACTTTAGTCGTGTGTGGGGCAAAGATCACTACTGATCAGATAAAAACACGCGACAACATCCAAATCCTGTGATCGGACACCATATACAAAGCTCATGCCCCCCGTATACTCTTAACATCATTTTTTAATATTTTCTTTTTATAAGTTACGTTTTGTCATCTAAAGTTATTTGTTTTTTTGTTATTGCGTCGGCACACATGAAGTTATCATGATGAATGGGACGCATTTTGAAAACTGTGACAGATAAGGGTGCTGATAAAAAAACCCTGCAATAAATCACGAATCCAAACTAAATATTAGGCCCACACTGCCTGTATGAGTCCGACAATAACTGAACTAACTGCACGCGTCAAATACAGCCCACTGTGTAGAATGCTTCTCAACAACGAAGATAGTGTAGTATCAGCAAGCATCAAATTGCAGTAAATCAAGGCAATTATTAGTGACTGAATAACAGCAAATATCATGAAAATAATGTACCTTGCCATTCAGTCCTTAAGAGAAAAACTAGAAGCCCACCACTCCGACTTTCCTCCTGAGCCATTAGTCTCAGGACGGGAGGACACAAAGCTGATCTAAACAGCACTGTTGATAGCTAACGGATGAGATAATCTCGTCTCTCTTTCCTTTTCTTTTCTCCGCTTCTTAGTCTCTGGTAGTCTTTTGTCTCTGGCGCCGGAGCAGAAGCTCAGAGAGACACCGTTGCGCATCATTGCGCCCTCAAACAGGTTTCCCGCGCGCCCTCCTCACAAGGGATCGATACAGGGCGGGTTATACAGGATAGAAAATGTAGATATAAAACGTACAATTTCCCCCCCTCGGATGCTATTCTAAGGTGTAAAGGAAGCAATTAGGCCTTCAAAATTGCCTAGGATAAATATTTTTAAAATAAAGACTAGTTCGTCATGTTTAACGATCATTAACTTTAAAAAAAGATGAAACAGCTCGGATCGCAATGAGTAGGCTAATGTTAATTTTAGTGAAATGAACGCGACAATCTCCCTGAATGTTACAGTGACAATGCTTATTATTGTTGTAATTATACTCATGGGATCAAACGCCAAAGATAAATATTAAATTAATGATGTAGGCTATTATTTTTGTACAACTAATGGAGAATCATGGTTAAGAGAGAATCATGTTCTAATGATTAAAAATGTAGCCTAATGTAAATGGTAATCAGGAATAAGAATAAGAATAAGAATAAGAATAAGAATAAGAATAAGAATAAGAATAAGAATAAGAATAAGAAGAATCTGGAATATAGACCTGGAATCAAGATTAGATTAAAATTCACGATTAACATTATGTCTGCATTATGCATTATGTCTGACCACTAGGCAAATTCCCCTTCTCAAAACTATTTTTATATATACGCACTCACACCTACCCAGAAAGCTTTATGCCTTTTTACATTTTCAAAAAACAAAGCTTATTTTCTCATGGGGACCTCAATGTAGGTCCCCTCAGTGACACGAGTCCCCATGAGCCAGTGTGCATTCAGGTTGAAGTTCCCACCGGGACAGAAACACACACACACACACACACACACACACACACACACACACACACACACACACACACACACACACACACACACACACACACACACACACACACACACACACACACACACACACACACACACACACACACACACACACACACACACACACACGCACACACACACACATTTGTCTCTCTAACAGACAAACAAAGTTATGTTTAAATCCGCTTGCTGCTTAATTGTCAAAGGTCTGCGGCTGTTTTTGCTCCAGCTTGACTGTCTAATGGCACACAAGTGTGCAGGTCAGATTTAAATGGGATAATAGCAGGAGCAGCAGCAGTAGGGTAAGCGAGAACACTCACTACTCGACGAATTCAAAATAAGATACGTTCTTCAATTATCATCAGCAACATAGGTTCAGCCTCTTCTAAGAACTTTTTCTTGGAGCTTATGGGATGAGGTATATGGTTCATTGAGAAAATGTAGCCTATAACATACACAACTCTTGAAGGTTTTAAGTTGGGTTCTTTAAAGCACCAGTACTTTTTGATACGGCATCAGACTAAACTTTTTCACATGTGAATATTTATGGTAAAGAAAACATCTTCAGTCCAACCATGGTTAAATGCAGAAGAGACGAATTTGCATTGAGCATAAAAGCATGACCGAATCACTTAACGTGATTTACATTCTCTTAAGGACCTTGTGGGAGCATTTATTCTTGAGCTATTACATAGCCTATCAATTCTACTGCATTCGGTATTATTCAGACACACTATTAAAACTAAGTTTCCGATTAAAACCTAAAAGGATATGCCATAACATCTAGTTTAGAAACCATCATCAATACTGATGATGCAAAAAACAAAACACACACACGTTTGTTTTTGTGACATATGGGGACATTCCATAGGCGTAATGGTTTTTATACTGTACAAACCGTATTTTCTATCCCCTTACACTGCCCCTGCCCCTAAACCTACCCATCACAGGAAACATTCTGCATTTCTACTTTCTAAAAAAACTCATCCTATATGATTTATAAGTATTTTGAAAAGTTGGGACATGGCCAACGTCCTCATATTTCACCCTCTTTTGTAATACCTATGTCATTATACACATTTGTGTCCTTGTATGTCACAAACCCCCTCCCCCCCCCCACACACACACTCACACACACGCGAAAATCCTGTAGGCAAAAGTGTATATGCTACAGTAAAAAAAAAAAACATATATATAAACATATATATATAGTTTTTTTCTGAATCTAAGAATGTTTTCTTTTTTTAAAGGATGCATAAATAATTACGTTGTAGCTTTATAAAAAAAGAAGAAAAAAGATTAGCCTATCGTGTGACATTAGAGGCTGTTTTTCTGCTGGTTTGAAATTGTATAGGCTTTGCGTTTCCTCTGTGGATTGTAGGAAGGCTCATTACATCCCGCCCCGGTAACGTGACATCACCGGGCAGAAGAACTGCCTTGTGCTGCCGGACTCCAAGAAAAACACACAACAGTTTCACACCGACGAGTGGCGGTCCTCATGCACCTCTCTTCATGCAAATCAAGCAGCCATGACAAAATGGGAGATTAATCGACACCTTTAGGTATGTTTACTTAAAATTGTTGGTTATCTAAACAATTGTTCATCAGGGCTTACTTCTCGAAGCTGCCAGTTGAATCAGGAATAACATTGTAGATGTAATCCAACAGCGCCTGATGATGCTTCCGAGCCCGGCTACATCCACGCCGTTTTCTGTGAAGGATATACTGAAACTGGAGCAGCAATCTCGCCACCTTCAATCTCTGCATCCCGCGCAACACCACGCACAACTGCATCCGGAACTGCAGGAGAGATTTCAGGCACCATCATCCTGTTTTCTCGGAGGTGGAGACAGCCCCGGCTTCTCGGAGAACGACGAGAAGATGTCTTTTCTGAACTCTCTCTCCATGCAGGATAGTTTAGTGGAGAGCAGCCTTTCCCCTCCGATGTTCGTCCATCCGGCCCTGGGACACGTCGACACTAAACTTGAAGATGAACTTGAGGACCATGAAACGAGTGGGTGATTTGTGTTTTACAACCGCCGAGAATGAATATGCATTTTGAAACTGACGAGGAGATCGAATTGTACGTGTCTCTGAATATTATAGGATAAAATGACCCATTTTTGTTGTTTAGTAGCCACAGTATTATTATAATCATTTTTTAACAACTATCACAAATGGCATGAATCATGCAGCTTTGAGGTTATTGACTAGTATTAAAATGCATTAATCAGGCCAAACGTTTTTCACAAAAATATGACAAAACATTTACATTATAGTTTTGATTTTTTTAAAATTAGTTTTATGATTGTATAAAAGAGCAACGTTGAAGCTTGGGCCTATTTTATGCGTCTTCAATGCAAGTCGATACCAATAACCTCGCTAAAGCATGTCATTATATTAAAGTTTAACAATTATGATACAGCTGTATCATCCATATAACATTTAATGTGAATATTGCATGTTATGACATTTAGAATTGGTTTAACCCTGACATCGTATACGTGCATAAACATATGCCTACATATATAAAATGTATACATATTTTATATTAAAAAAAAAACATTGACTGACCACTTATTTATTGCAATGCGTTTTATGCGTCTATTGATTATTGCAAATCTTCATAATGTGCACTAACTCTTGCACTCTGCTGATTTAAATTTGTTTACTATACTATGGATCATTTTACTACACCGTGGATTGTATTTTTCATATCTTAATAACATATATTTTTTTAATTTCTGAAATAATGGACAGTCTGTGTGATTTTGTCTAAGTGACAGAAACTTTGTATAAAGGCCTATATCCAGACTCAGCTCATGTTGTCTAATGCGCGATTTTTCTTGTTGTTGTCCGTGCAAGGAAATGACTTGTATTAATCACGTTAGGTGAGAGCTAACCGTGTTCGCTTTGCATCTTTGTTGTCTCCTGTTTTTATAGAAAGCTGTGGTGCCATCCTCAGATCCCCGGACTGTGAGGGTGAGGCGCATTCGGACACGGAGCGCGCTCAGCGGCAGAGGACGCGCCGGAAGCCGCGGGTGCTCTTCAGCCAGGCGCAGGTCTTTGAGCTCGAGCGGCGCTTCAAACAGCAGCGCTATTTATCGGCTCCTGAGAGAGAACATTTGGCTAGTACCCTGAAACTAACATCGACGCAGGTCAAAATTTGGTTCCAGAACCGCAGATACAAATGCAAGCGACAGCGTCAAGACAAAACACTGGAAATGGCAGGACACCATCACCCCCCGCCGCCCAGGAGAGTGGCTGTGCCTGTCCTGGTCCGGGATGGGAAGCCGTGCTTAACGGGGTCACAGAATTACAACGCCACGTACGCGGTGAACCCAGGCCCGTACACATATAACGGCTATTCGTCTTATAATAACGCCGCTTACACAAACCCTTACAGCTGTACATATCCCAGCCTTCCACCTCTCCCGGCAAACACATCCACTAACGCGCTGATGAGCATGAGTCTGAACAACCTCGGAACATATTCTCAACCTCAGACATCACAAGGCACACCCGTGTCCGCGTGCCAAGGGACTCTGCAGGGGATCCGGGCATGGTAGTACCACTGCAACCCAGCCGTTTGTAAATAAATGACAACGTTACAATATTAGCACAGAGTTAGCCATGTTTTATAGGCCTAGGGTCGTGTATAGTCTACATTTTCAGTATAAACTTGAGTGAATTTCTTTAGCAACCGTTTTATGATGGCTGAACGAATGCACATGAATATTCATAGCAACTTAGACCACATATTTGGACAGCATACTCCATGAACATTTGCGGGTCTAATTCAAGACTGGCACCATTGTATCCATACTCAGACTTTTGTTTTTCTCATTCATTGCACTTATAGATAAAAAAAGGTATTACCTAAGAAATGTTTCGAATATTGACAATGGTGTGTGTGATTTTTGTGCAAACCTACATTGTTAAAATAAAAACAGCAAACTTTATTTTAAAAAGGCCTTGCTAAAATATAGATAGGCCTACACGTAGTCTAGTTTTAAAGAACATTTTAGTTAGGCCTACGGCATTTAATTTTAAGGAATCGAGTGACACAATTCAAGACACAAAAACAATTTCCCCCAACGTTCTCCGTAGTTATAATATGAGCAATAACCTATGAGTCAAATGTTCTTGCAATATTACATTTTGAATGAAAGTGTTTCGCTCGTGGTAAAATATATACAAAATAAAAAGACGTGTGTGTGAAACGAGCTTTTGTTTTATCATACATCATGTATAATTATATAAGAAAATAATCCGCATTACAAAAGTCTCCCAAACACATCGTGGTTTAAATGGCATCTGAATATGTTCATACATTAATTACGCGCACAATTAAACCGATCATTCACCTTCGTTCCCCAGTTTTTCAAAGATAAACGGCTCACAAAATAAACCACAAAACTTGATTTTTTTAAAGCACTATATACTATATCTGAGAATAAATCGTGCTGATATAAAACTGCTTTAAATCGATACTTCAATAACCTGACTTAATGTCAGACAAGAAGACAGCCTACGTTTATATGTATGACTAATTGCATTTGAGAAATATTTTGAGTAATAACAATTTCAGAAGAAATACGTGATCTGCAATTGGTTTCAAATAATTTAACCATGCTAACAAAGGAGATTTCAAATCTTTTATTCCCCTCTCAATGTGCCTCTTTCTTTCGTCTTCCTCTAATGACAGGTTCCTCTTCTCCAGTATGGCCTGCATGTCTGCAGAAGGCATTGCATGTTGTTATAGGATGTACACTTATATGCTTAAATGACACACATCGTGTTTAATCACACGCGTTTATCTCGAGAGATTTTAATCACTGTAAAACCTTTCCCTTTAACGATTTTTTTTTAAACTTTATCCTGAATCTTAAAGATTACCTTCAGCTGTGCAAGGGCAATTTTAATGAAATCAATCCGAGTTATTAAACATCACTTCAGTAAAACCTGTTAATTAGGATTGTACCAGCCCAACGCTCAAAATAATTAAGTGGTTTGAGCAGCCAACTCAAATTAAACAAATGAGTTCAAACAAATTAACTTTTGAGTATTTAGAACTTTTTTCTTTTGAGTTCTCAAAACGGACACATTTTAATTCTAAATTGTTTCATTGTTTGAGTTTTATTAACTTATTTCTTTTAACACCTAAAGACAGAGACAGCCTGTGCTAAAAATAACTATTATTCTAAAATGTTTAATAACTTTTAAACCACTAATCCAATCTGTTTGCTGTAATTTAGACAAACTTAAATTTAACCAAAACTGGGCTAGGATTTCTATTTCCCAGTATGCTTTGCCATTCAAAAGGGACAGTAAATGCTAAAAATAAGTGTTATATTATGTTGTTTTGTGTGTGTGTGTGTGTGTGTGTGTGTGTGTGTGTGTGTGTGTGTGTGTGTGTGTGTAAGATTAACCTTAAGTAGGAGACTTGTGTTTTGCTTTGCTAGTTTAGAAGAATTTATGTTATGTTTTTTTTTTTTTTTGTATAGGGTATGTCCTCATTCAGCACGTGCTATGCTATGCGAATGATATGAAAGCATTGTGTAACCAATCAGCAAGCTAGCGTTTATGCTAATTAGTTAATTAATGCTAGTCAAGTTGCACTACTAAAATTTTGAGATTAGGTGATATTTTTCTAGTTACGTGTACGCATTAGCTTACGCAAATATTTCAAGTTCAGAGCAATTAAATATTTTGTCTACAGAATAAAAATTTGCTTAAACTTTAAATTTCTTAACTCAAAAAATGTGAGGCAATTATTTTTATTTATTTATTGGGGTTTACAGAGTATAGGGCAGCAGTTGTGCGCTGTGCAATTTTCGCGTTGTGGAAACAAACCCCACTTGAGGATGTTTTTGGGCCTAAATTCAGGGTCTGAACAGAAACTTCACCAGTAAACATCACGGAATTATATTTATTAAACACGCATTAACAATAATAATAATAATAATAATAATAATAATAATAATAATAATAATAATAATAATAATAATAATAATTAAACAAAAAAACGAAATAGCGTGGTTTTTTGGATTTAATGAATTTAATTTCCTGGCTACCTAATTCATGATTATGATTTCGAAATAATAAACACAAAGCTTTTGATGGAAACAAGTATGTTCGGCCATTACGCACGGCGTTACTCGTTTATCCTTCAGCCCATTCACGGGTCCACCAGAGCTCCCACTCTAATAATGAAGATTAATAGAAAAGTAAACAGAGTCGTCGGGGGGTTTGTCTCTACTAATAGCAAGGATGAACAGCTCCCATCGCTACGGCGAGGCCATTGGACATACCTGCTGTCAGGGTAAGTGGCCCAGACACTTCAGTGTAAATACTCATGGCGACAGAGCGGCGATGCCTCAGGATGAGCCGCTATAGAGAGTGCTGGACTACAGATATGAATCTATAGAAAGGATTTCTGGACGAATATCAGAAGAGGGTGTGGTTAGTTCCCCCAAACAGTGTGTCACAGGCCAAATATTAGTTGGCTGGTCAGATTTCATCTGTTGTTAAAACTCAGCCATGGGAAACTATGCTGGCGTGACCAAATTTAGATTAAATGTTTTTTTTTTTTTTTTTTTTTTTTTTTTATACCGTTTTAGAACTTGTAGAACCATTATGTTTTATACATATTTGTTCTTGGTAATGAAACGTTAAGGGAACATCCAACTGTGGAAACATAATGGGATTGCTACTTTGGAATGTTGAATATAACATTTCAAATAGTTAGAAAAACTAAAAAGTTTCAGGAAAAAGGAACGATACATGGACGATATAGGCTATGTTTTGTTTTTGTGCAAACGTTTTAAGAACATTATTAAAGACCAGATGTATTTGGATAAACGTTCGATTAACGTTAGGCTACTGGAAAACCGTTTGTTAACCTCGCCAGAACGTTAGTCAAGAGTTCCGAGAATGTTCCCTGTTATCTGGGATATTACTACTAAAATCTTACTTTTTATCAGTCTTCCTAAATCAGTTAGGAAGGAGGAAACTATCTATGGATAAACTAAAGGAAGGACAAGATGATTTGGAGGACAATAATTATTTCAAGAGAACATGAGGTCAAGGCTATAAGGCCATATGGATCCATCTTCTTAACTGCAAACAAATTATTATATATGGAGGACAATTAAGTAAATAAGTTGTGAGAAATTTAAAACACGTTAAAATGAGGCCTAAATTAGCATTAAAACCAATGCACATAGAAGTGGAAGGGTGAATGTGCGACGAACCAATCGGGTTGACGAACAAGCAGCATCGCATAAGCATAAATCACAGCATTTGAATGTTGTGCTTGTATAACCTGTTGTCATTTCACTGATCTCATACATCACAATTTACCCGTAGATAATGAACATATTTGCGTTTTACGGGGAGGAAAGACTTGCAAATAAACATGTCTTTTTTTTTTTTGTTCGGGCCTCGTTAAGCATTTTGTCAGAAACCTCCGTGTGATAAATGGCATATCTTACGAGAAATCAACAAATGCTGAGTACCACAGCTTTGAGGGTTATCCTATATGTAATTTAAACTGTCAGCACCTTTACACTGGGTGTTACCAGGTGGAAAGCGCCCTCTGCTGGTCATTTCACTTTCAATATTCCATCCAAACACACTTTTTGCACTCAATATCTGTTGTTCCTCTAAAATCGCTCTGGTAGGCCATACGAAACATATAAGAAGTTTAGAGACACATTGGTGGGCCTAATATTGCAATTCTTTATTTAAGGTCTCGAGACTTCTTCGTCCTTAAATGAATCACTATATTCTCCAGAAACATCTGAAATAAACTTGGCCACTGAATTTGACGTGCAACCCACGGAATATTTTTCTGTGGACCTGATGAATTTGAATGTTTCTTCACAGTGAAAAAACATTTACAACATTTCAGACCTCCCAATATATATAGCTTACTCAACATAAACAAAAGCAGAGTAATATTTATTTGGTTGACCATGGTGGAAGTGCAAACAAAAGAATAGCATCCTGTTAAAAGTTGTTTTAAACATCAACCACTTACGAGATCTGGCTTAGTTTGGTTTGTGAGCTATTAGTACATGTTAGACATTAGACCAAATATATACAAGCTCCACAAGTCTGTGTCTTATTTTTGTCTTAAATAATGGCAGGGTGGGTGAGTTGTTCCAGAAACATTTTGTTATGCTGGCTGGAAGTCTCTTCACGTCCTGATAACAATCACTACATTTAGTGGTGTACTATGCATTTATCATCTGTGGATAGGTCCATACAATATTCGTCCAATCATTCCATTCGGTCTGAATGCAATGGTAATTTGTATACCTGCCTATCAACATTTATACCTCTGCGCACCCTGCTCGCGCAGACAAACACGTCATCAGCGCATTTCATGCTATGCAGAGAGATCAGTCATCAAGCACCAAAACAGCAGCCACCTAGGTTTTACAGTTTCTCCTGAACCAAAGCAAGGAGCTTATGCGGCCTTTAGCCAACTGTAAACTGGAAGAGATGGAATTTGAAACCCGTGACGTTTTACTGGTAGCAGTTCCTGACTCGAATTTATGCAAATGTATGTTTCAGAGGCAAATAATACCGAAATGAATCTGCAGCAGTCAGGTGGTATTAGGCTACAGGTCAGTGCTCTTTAAGTTGTTATGTTCATCTTTATTTTAATGTAATGTGCTTAACGCCATCTCTCTTGATGCTTTTGTTTGCTCCCTGTATTTATATAATGTATAGCCTACATAATAATTCTACACAAACAGTACACATGACACACATAGCCTATATTATGTAAACACAACTGTATATTTTGGATGAGATTAATCTCGATTAACCGTTTGAAGTCGTATAGCTACACGGGGTATGCACCTATCTGTGGCATTAGATTCAGCACCAAATCATAGGGTGAGTAAAAAAAAAAAAAAAAAAAAAAAGCATAATCAAAATACAAAACATTTATAAGCAATGCCACCTTTTTGTAAGAAGGCTATTTACAACTGTGGAAACAGAACATCGAGCCTGCTGCCTTTACTGTGTAATTATGTTGTCACAAAGGATTATTTAAATAAAAAAGCTGTTAAGTTTTTGGAATGCTGGAAGTTTCTAGATGCTTCAAGCAGGCCATTGGTTGGTCAACCAGATTTTCAAACACACTTACAGTCGATGAACACCAGCTGGCCACATGGAGGCGCTACAATCGTATTTCATAAACACAAACGGGAGAACAAAAGCTTTGAGAGCCATTAGGCTACAACTTGTCATACAAAATCGAAATACGCACATTCATGGGAATGTCACAGTAAACTTGACCTGCTAATGTTCTATTCTGTGTAACTCATTAGAAACCCTGTCAGGAACCTAGAGAGATCTCACGAAACGTGTATGCGTTCAAACATATATAGCCTATTAAAGGTAGGAAAAGAGCATTCACGCGAAAGACATTTAAATTGAAAACCAAATTTTATTTTCTTTACAACTTAGAATTTACGAAAATAAGCATTTAGAGCAATCATTAAAAACACAAATGTAAAATTCCACTGCTAATAAAAGTGCAAGTTTTTATGTTTAAATACGTTTCAGTTCAGATATAGACTATTTATATAGCCTAGTATTAGGCCTACATGAGCATGCTTGATACATGATCAGTCTAGTAGCCTATAAAATCAGTCAAAACAAATAGAAAATAACGTTTACATTTTACTAAAGAGCATTTCGAGAAGAAAGAGAAGCTTAAAAAAGTTTCAGTCCTTCAGTTAGGTTTTGTATTTTGAGTCTCAATTGGTTTTAGAACAATATAATTCGAATTATAAAGATGACAAGAAGCATATGACTGCTTATAGGATATAATTAATACAAATAAAACATTAAAAACTGCATTATACGATGAAACGAAAGCTTAAATATAAAGAAAGAATTCGTTTAGGCCCAATTATGGTCATCGAATAACTTATGCAAAAAAATGTTGAACGTAAATAACAAAACATGAAATAGCCTAGTAAGTGCTTTTTAAGATGTACAGGTTATAAAAAGTAATAATGCTAATTAGCCTATATTTTGAAGGTTTATGGTCTCATTTTTTATGTTTTAGTCAGCGTTAGGCCACCTTTGAAACTGATACCCAATTGTAGGCTATTATGTATATCCAACACAATAAAATATATAAATATGAAATTCCTTCAAAACGAATGCCTTAATTGCTTGCACCTTTCCTCTAATTAACATTACATTCTGATATCCAACTTAAATTCAATATTTTCAATGTTAATTATTCAGGCAAATAAATATATAAATAAATAAATGTGAAATTCCAGAAAAATGGCATTCGTTGTTTTATTCGGTTGACAGATATTAATCCAAAAAGTCTGTCAAAGTACGCATTTTTTCCTGTGTATGAAAACGTTTTCGAAAATATCAAGTGCACTCTCGCTGTATTTAAAGTGCAAATATTTTAGTAGGCATTTTTCGTCGTAAAAGGCCAATAAAGAACAAATAATACATACATACAACACTGTATTTTAAACTCTTTAAAAAAAATACATGTATCTCTTTTATATTCTCAAACATCCTTCTTTGTCATCGAAAAACATAAATGTCCAAAAACATAAAAACTTACAAAGCCAGTACAAACATGTGGCATTAACCCGATTTCGATAGGTTTTCTAGTTCTGCGCGTCTATTTTAGAGGGAGGAGCGAAGTGCTCCAGAAATCCCATTGGCACTGCGTCTGGAAAGAGAACAGATGGGACTGCTGCGCACATGACATTTTCTGACACTTTGCTTGTTGATTGGGTCAGAAGAAGTTTTGCATCAATTAAATGGCACGCAAAGAGGAACTTCATTATACTGTGGACTAATCCATCGCCATGAAAGCGCAGGAGCTTCCCAGATAGAGGCGCAAAACTGCAGGCCATCGAAAACTGTCGAGCAGGTTACGTAAATGTTTTAAATGGCGAATAATCGCACCTCCTTTTCTATTCACAACATATTAAACCAAGGACTTAATTGCGAGAAAAACTGCCGTTTTGATGAGGAATACGCAGAAGAGCGGGTCCATGGGGAGAGAGCGGCGCGGGATTGTTCAAGCTCATCTCTGCCGGTGGAGAACGCTGGAGCCGAGAGCGCGCAGAGGCGCATCTCTTCATGTGTGCTCGTGATGGACTCATCATCCTCAGACCAACATTCATGCGAGGAAGAATCAACAGGAGGAGAAGACAACTCACTAGAAAGACCACACGGTGAGACATCTAAACAACTTCAGTAGTTTATTATATACTGTACAGAGAGATTGCAGTGTTGTGAAACATTTTCTTTCAACATTTGTAAGTCGAGTTATTATTATATTTTTAATTCTTAAAAACATGTATAATGTTACCATATTTTTCTGCTAGAGATTACGTTTAGAAAAAAACGGGGCTAAAGGCTATACATAAACTGTAGGCTACATTAACGAGTGCTGCGGTCAGTACCTGACATTTTACACTTCATGCATTAATTTATTGTGATAAATGTATTAAAAAAACGCGTCACCCAATTCCTAGTTGCAAAAATATATATAGGATTTTAATAATAAAAAAATGCTGATACAATTGCATACAATTACGTAAAATACGTATAAAATACGTAAAATAGCAAACTCTATAAAACCTAAAACAAAAAGAAAAAAAAAAACTGCTCGAATTTTGGAAAATATATAGCCTATATACACTGCCTCGTTTTGTTCGATATTTGTTGGTTCAAAAAATGAAACAACAAACAAACAAACTGCTAATTTACATGATAGTTCTGTCATTTAACACCCATGCTCACAAATCAAACTATAAGACAGACCTGAACCAATGCTTGAAATCGTTATTGTCTTGTAAAATGGCCTACCTGTAAATGTTTGTTTTATGCTTTTATGATTTTTTGGTGAACATTAAAGGAAGAAACTCTCATCAACTTTAGCTGGTTGTCCTGTTTCATTTGCAAACACACGATTTTCATATTTAAAACAAAGCAAGAAATATCACTGATAGAAGCACAAATGTTTGTGTTTATATTTGTAAAAGTGTGACCATTTTGAAATAAAGTATTTACAGTTAAACGGGAGTGAAAGGTGACAAGGCATACTAATTAATACATTTAATTATAAATTCAATTACAACGTTTTAAATGATAGTGAAGTGGGGTTCAAAAAACAGCACTTTTTGTACTTGACACTAATTTACAGTTTATAGATGTAATATATCAACATGTATGACAAATATCAGAAGTTGGAACAAAAACACAACCCTGTCTCCTCTAAGAGAATTCAAATTAAGAATGTCTCATTGCTTTCACTCTTTAAAAAAAATGATGGGGGGTTTCAACCCATGTTTTGGTAAAATGTGGACAAACCCAAACATTGGGTTTAAAATGTGTTAGGTTTGTCCATATTTAACCCAGACATGGGTTGAATCAGCCCAGCATTTTTTAGAGTGAAATATTTCCTCAAAAAGACACCAGTCCATTAGCTAAAGGTCACTTGTAAAAATGCTAAGACTATTCTTTTATTCTTCATATGGTCCCCAGCATGGATCTTCGAACCTAAACCTACTTTTGTCCATCTATACAGATCACAAAATTAACCAACAGACACCACAGAGCTGCAACTTTGAAGAAAACAACTCCAAATCAAGCAAAAAAAGGTCTCGGGCAGCGTTTTCTCATGCACAGGTGTATGAGTTGGAGCGGCGCTTTAACCTGCAGCGGTACCTGTCTGGCCCAGAGCGGGCCGACCTGGCAGGAGCGCTCAAACTGACCGAGACGCAGGTGAAGATCTGGTTCCAGAACAGGAGATACAAAACTAAACGGCGACAAATGGCAGCCGAGCTGGCGACGACTCCCACGACAGCCCTGGCAAAGAGAGTGGCAGTGAAGGTACTGGTGAGAAACGACCAGAGGCAATATAACGCAGAGGAGCTGGCCAGTCCGTCTGTACCTCCATTATACCAGACATTCCCGTATTATCCTTATATGTTCTGCTTCCAGCCGTGGATCTCAGGAAACACTTTAAGTGGTGGCATGTACTGATTTACCAGAGTTTACAGCATCATGTGGAGTGCGATTTTGGAGACACGAACAGTCAAAAACAGCCAAAGAGCATTTATGCAGAAGAGAACTGAGCAAGCAATGTCATTCCTCCAGCAGGATTATAAATGCTGAAAGCATAATTAACTGTAGAATGAGCATGAAAGCAAAAGAGGAAAGTGATATGGTGATGCTCATTATCAATCATTTCAATAATGACATTGAGCCAAAGCAAAGACAATTCACTCAATAGAGTTTCTCTCATTTGTTGTCATAATTGTCATCATGGAAATGTAATGCACACCTCAATGAGCTTCATTGCTTTATAAACTATCAAACCACAAAGTGATATCTGAAAACAAATTTAGTGGATGCACATGTTCCTCCCTTCTCGACGAAGTCAGAAAGTGCAAATGTCTTTTAAATTAAAACCTATTATGTTTTGCATGACCGAATGCCACCTAATATTCTTTTGGCGTAATATTTGTTATCTAACGGAAAGGCATCCATGCATTTTTAAGGGTTCAAATATTTTCTGCTGGTCCGCTATATGCTTTGATATGGAGTGTGTATAGCTAGTTTGGGGAGTTTTTCTGTTATCATTTGTCACTGATTAAAGTTCTTGTTTATTTACATCACCTTGAAAAATACACTGTATATGTCTTAAAGTGTGTCAACTGTTTTAAATCCAGTCTAAAAATAACTGTACAGAAAAAAACAGGTTTATTACATTTACAGTAGGTTTTAGAAAATAATATTGTGTCTGAGACAATCTAACCGCAAAGCTTAAGAGGGTTTGTCAACACTGCAGAGATAAATGACCTAAAGGCAATAATTGAAGAGGAAGCAATGATCAAAAGATTCTTTGTGGATAATGGCTTGACAGGTGACAGGCTAACATACAGATAAAAGCCAATGAAAATACCCTCAGTACATGAATGTAAGAATTCAATACCATTTTAGACAGGCTAAACCAACACCAAAATCTCTCACTGAGGTCATACTGGCTGTACAAAAACATTTTAAAATAGGGCTGGGTAAAATATAGATTTTCCTATTTTAACCAGTCTAATTTTTCGATAAGATTTGCCGAGTCTTAAATCCAAACGATCGACATTTTATCTGTCTTCAATTAATGAATGAATGGGACAATGTATGGGACATGGCTTCTCCCATCCAATACATCTCGGTAAGCTTTGTGCTTTGTTACTTTTGATATAAAACAAAGTCTCAGATTTCTGTCAAATTATATTACAGCGCGAAAGAAAAATGTATTAACATTAGACGATCCAGCACAACGGAAATAGGCTACATCCATAAAACAGCTTTATCACGTGATGTTGCGTTTACCACAGAAAACCATGACCATAATCTGGTAGTTAAAAAAGAAAGAACTCTCCGGACAAACATTACATAGTTTACACAGTATATGTTTTTCCACTGTTCTCCAATATTCAGGCCTAATGCAGATGTTTGAATAAATACCTCAAGGTTTTATGACAGCTACCATTTTTATTTTATTTTTATTAAACGAATTGGAGTAGAAACATATGTAGGCTAGGTTAATTATCAAGTTATATTATTACTTTACAATTATGAAAATGTCCTTGTGTGCAAAGTGTTTTTATTCAAACTAATTTTAACCTTCAATATGAGGCTATAGCCTAACTAACTTTTGTATGACTTTTTCCTTGAGAAAATTTGCCTTGTACTGTAAGCTCAAAAATAATCAATATCGAATTGAATTAAAATTTTAATTACATTAGGGTGAATAAATAATGGGGAAATTTTCATATTAAAGTGAACTACAATTATTTAAATTATATTTGCTGAAAGTCAACCGATCTGGGATTAAAACTAAACCATTCACATCACAAATAACGTTATTCTAAAAATCGTTCTGAAAATAAAAGAGCAGTCAATACCACACCAAAAGTATAGCCTAACAACAGAACAGAGAAACAACTTTCAAGGGTACACCTACCAAAAGTATCTTAGCCAGGTAATGACTTGTGACCAGTTAATTCCGATGAACGATAAAAGCAAAGACAGCCAATCAGAATCCATCCTGCTGTCAAGAGCTTGCATTTAAAGGGACAGATGAAAAAACTGCAGAGTAATCAGAACGTCATCCGCTGGACGGAACTAGTTATCGTTATGGTAATATATTTATCTTTACAGTTATTGTTCTTGGTGTGACCAGGCCTTTACCGTTTAACAGTTGAAACATCAAATTATCTTTAATCTGTCCTGTCTCTGACCTCGCATGTAGTTCATTTTCATGAAGAACAACAGTGTCAGACAGACTGTTTTGAAAGGTCTGCAGTCCTGCCTGAGAAAGAAAGTACCATGTCAAACAGGTTTACAAATTAAGTGATAACGATATAGTTCTAAAAATCGTTCTAAATATAAAAGAATAGCAGTCTACGCCATACCAAAACTATAATGATAACGTAACAGAGAAACAATATTGTTGGAATCGCTTTAAAGGGTGCACCTACCAAAAGCATTGTTAACAAGCTTTGGTCGCAAGCTCCATTGAGTTTAGTTGGTAACGACTTATGGAAAAAACCTCAGATTTCTTTTTTTTTTCCAGCAGATGACCGTTAAAAGCAAAGACAGCCAATCAGAATCCGTCCTGCTGTTAAGAGCTCGAGCAGTTAAAGTGGTATCATCCGCTAGTGTGGACGGAGCTAGTTATCGTTATCGTTAGTGTTCTTGGTGTAACCAGGCCTTTACAGTTTAACAGTTGAAACATCAAATTATCTTTAATCTGTCCTGTCTCTGACCTCGCATGCAGTTCATTTTCATGAAGAACAACAGTGTCAGACAGACCTGTTTGAAAGGTCTGCAGTCCTACATGTATGAGAAGGAAAGTACCACTATAAGGTCTAACAGGTTTACAAATTAAGTGCTGTGTATGTGCAAAAGAACATGCTGTATAAAAGGCTTAACTGGAATTATTCAATGACAACAATCCTAATGTGTCCTCTTTCTTTCTTTCTTTCTTTCTTTCTTTCTTTCTTTCTTTCTTTCTTTCTTTCTTTCTTTCTTTCTTTCTTTCTTTCTTTCTTTCTTTCTTTCTTTCTTTCTTTCTTTCGTCACAATATTTTACAATATTTTATACAAAGCGCCAAAACAGTAAATCATCTGCTGACCAATTGACACTGGGATCAGATAATCATTTCGCAACTGTAGAATAAAACAGATTAATTCAACTTTAGATAATGAATTTAGCCTGTTCATTAACTGTAACAAATATCTGCAGTGTTTCTGGTATGTCAGTCTAAATGTTAACATGAGTGTTGTTCCATGTGACTGGGACTGTGCTACCTTGCAACCAAGGATTAGTCAGCTGTCTATTGAAGAAAAAAGAATTGTTGGGGCAGGCAGAGAAATATAATTCTATTTCAACCATCACAATATAAAGCAGTTCACATGAGTTTAAGCAGCCCTTTCGTGATATCTGCATGATTCAGATACAGTCAATAGACCATGTCTGTGTTGCACAACAGAGTCTGGCTTAAGCCCAGAGTACATTAATCATGTGCATTTGAGGAGACAACACCCTCATAAAGGCAAGAGAAAGGAGGTTCACTATCACCAAAATACAGCATCCATCTGAAATCACACCCTCTGACACCTGCATCCACTGTTTTAGACAGTCTATGTCTATCTAGATTCATGGATGAAATCATAGTAAAATACCGTGTATTGTTCATTGTATGAGAGGCATTTCGAGGCAAAACATGAATTTCCGTTTCTGAGTAGGTGTCACTCAGTCTACAGTGATTATATACTGACAAAATAACAACTGTATCCTATTCATACCACCTTTGTACCATAAGTACATTTCTGAGTGAATCACCTGTGCAGTAATCACGTGGCATTTACATTTACATTTTACTATAAAGAATAAAAGGCTAGCTAATATTAAGCTTTAACCATAAAACATTTGCAAAAATATAAGAATGAATTAACCACGTAATTGTTTTCTAATCTCATTAATAATTATCAGATTTATTTGTTTTTAAGTAGGCATGATAAGACATTCTTTATTCTTTCAGTTATAATCTTTTAGGATTAAAACTATTATATAGTATATACTATAGGGACTGATGATGGCCCTTACATGCATGAGGCCTCTTGTCCTCTACACAAACGTGAATAGATCAGTTTCTGAAGAGGAATTAGGGTGCAGTTGAGCACCATATGGATGTCTGTGTTTATACAGAAAAATGTATCGTGAAAAAGTATGTAAACAGTTTTTGAGTAGAGCAGACGATTTGTGCAGACTAAAGTGAGCAGGCTCATAAACCCTCACAAAGAAAACAAAAGCAGGTAGGTGAGTACTTTGCCCAGTTCATGTTCATTTTTACCTGCTACAACACAACCCCAAAACGGAATTAAGCCTCACACTGACAGGGAAAAAAACCCCAAATTGTTATTTTGCCATGTTTCACTCCGATATTCATTTGTGAGAAAATTTAAATAGCTGCAACAAAGAATTGATTCAAAACACATCAAGCATGAGCTGAGCAGGACCCTCCCGGTTTAACTTCTGAAGAACAAAGAGTCTGTCTTCAGCCAGGACACTGACTGAGGGATTTCACACAAAAGAGTTGAACATACTTCCAAAATGTAACACAATTTCCTTGATGAGCCATAATAAAAAAGGGTCAGAGGTTAAATAAATCCAGGGTATAATTTTTGTCTTTTTTTTTTTTTTTTTTGCAAAGAGCATAAGAAACCAGCTTATTTATTCCAATATCAGTAAAAAGACAATGTTTTAATGCTCATCTTAAAAGGCACCATTTCATTTCTGCACCATTAGTGTCCCCAAAAAGGAACTGCAAATGTAATGACTGTTTTCAAACAGGTTTTACAAATGCTTCCCTATTTCTGCAATTAAAGATTAAACAAAACTCATGCCATTGGTTGAGACACTTTTCTATTGACAGCGCTATATATCAAATTGTTTTATTTTTAGGGAAATCCACCTATTAGAAGGTAACCTACTAAACATTGTTTCTACATAAGTTAGGAAAGAAGAAAGTATTTTAATCAAACAAAGCTAAAAATATATACACATATCACCTTCAAAATAAAAAGTCACTGAGTCCATAACTGCCTCACTGTGATACCTGAACAGATGATAAGGCTTCCAGGTGGAAGGGCGTAACATGAAGCTACATTTTCACATTCGCAAAGTGGAAAGAGACGTTAATGCATTTACCAAGGCAATAGAAAGGGCATGAAAGAGGAAAGAAATGGCCCAAAGTTAATACCTTTGTTTGGAGAGAGCACCACTTCACATTGACCTTGTCTCCTCAGGCGAATCCCACCAACACCACCACCAATAATCCAACCCACAGGACTCCACAGTCTGTTCCAAAAACGATTAGCTGATAACATCACGGCATGCTGGAATGTAAACATTTACAGTAAAACCATAAGAGATGAACTCTCCTCCAGTGCAATGCATTTATCAGGCATCAACTCTCCTTCTCTTCTATGAAAACACACACTGAGTTTTTTTTAACCACAAGGATGGCTTTGAAATTCCACAGATTTAAATGTATAGGGTTTTTTGAGTATGTGGTTAGGAAAATTAATGTAAAAAATACTCAATGCATAAATGTTTTTCTTTTAGGTTTTAGAGTGTTCGATATGGTTAATGATAAAGTTCATCCCTTTTGTGGCTTTCTGCCATCTGGTAAACTAAACAAAAAACGTTGATACTGATACCTTCGATATTCTAAGAAAAAAGGTTTGGAACAGAACTAGATTTAAAAAAAAAAAATGTTATCAAAAAATTAATTTGATTAATTACCAGAATCGAGCTAGAGCAAGTGGTCAGAGGAGATGGGTTTCATGTTATGTTTCAGCCTCAAAGGAAAGTTGTTTTCTAGATAAAACAACTTTGTTTTGTTCATTTGAAATTACTAAAGCCTGATGTTTCACAGTGGAAGCTGATTTCAAAAGAGTATTTCTAACTAAAAGAGCAAAGCGACATTTGTTGCTAAATATCATGCCATGAGTGTGGCTAACCTGGCACGAGTGGTCAGCAATCTGGACCACGAAGGCATAGGCTGTGAGCAGCCAGGCGGAGTCTGTCCTCCACATGATGAAGGTCCTCCAGCAGCCTTCAAAGAGCTGTGCTGCCCAACCAGTCGATGGTTAAGGCAATTAGCTGCACCATGGCCAATCTGATGTTCCTTGAGCACTACTTTGGCTCAACTTAACGGAGATAAACGTTGACAAGACAGCCTTCCTTGACATGACTTCCTTGCTCATTCGGTCCTAAAGGATTCATGGCAGCACAGAAGACATCACAGGTGATGCAACATTTTCTGCCTAAAAGAGCAAGTTCCTCAGCTGCTTTAAGTCACCCTAAATCAACTCTCCATTGGGTCTGTTTCACATGCGGCCCATAAAATCCTGGTTGAATGCCCACGTTCAAACTCGAGTGTAGCACAAGGGCCTTAATATTCTCGGGGGGGGGGGGGGACCACGGCTGTACCAAAGCCAGAACCCCCTGGAAATCCGTGTCAGAGGGGTGTGGAACATAGCTTAGTTTCCAGAAGGAAGGTAGTCATGACAGACGCCACCAAGACTTACACTGCGATGGCAGGCTGACCGACTTTTGATTCTTGGGCAGAGCTGATGTCGAGCAGGGACATCAACTGCCTAGAAATGATAGCAGTGTTCCTGGCCTTCAGAGAATTTCAACAGGAGATCAGAGGGCACCATGCCCTGGTCTGGCCATACAACAAGACAGTGGTAGCCTATATAAAATACCAGAGGTTCTCAGGTCCTGTCTGCTAAACAGACATACACACCACCTTTTCCTGTGGGCACAGTATAATCTCCGCTAAGTAAGAGCTATACATGTGCCAGGCTCCATGAATACAGGAGCAGATATTCTGTCCCAGAACAGTCTGCTTACAGGGGAGTGGAGACGCCGCCCCTCATAAGGTTCTCATGATTTGGAGCATTGTTGGCCAAGGAGAAGTAGAAAGAGAAACACCCAGTCCCAGATACTCTTTTTGATGGAAAAAGACGCATTAACCCACAGGTGGCCACTTTTTATGCCTTACCTCCGGAAGCACTGCTTGCTCAGGTCATCAACCGGATCAGGGAGGACAAATGCTCAGTCTTACTCAAAGCACCGCTCTGGCAAAACCAGCCGTGGTTCCCAGGAATGGTTCAGCTTCTGTCTGCAGCACTGTGGCCAATCCCTCTGAGAAGGGACCTCCTTTCCCAAATCCCAACCCGAGTTGTAAAGCCTCCCCCAGAGGATCATGAATAATATCGCTGAGAGGCAAGGGCACCTTTAAACAGGTACCTTTTACTTGCAAAAATGGGCTATCCTTTCAGGCTGATGTGCAGCCTGGCATATAGACCCCATGTCTTGTGAGATCACTTCCATTATCTCTTTTCTGCAGGGGCTGTTGGAACGGTGAACGCACTCCGGAAGCTTGGAAGCTATCACAGCGTACCATGCTCTTAAAGGTGGCCAGTTGATTGGGAAACATGACCTGGTGGTCAGATTTCTCAGAGAGGCCAGGAGGCTGCGACTTGTCCATTGTCCCGAGGGCCTTCTGTTTGAGCCGCTCATGACAGTCGACCTTCGGCCTCTCTTGCTGGCTATGGCATCGGTCAAGCGAATTGGTGACCTTCAGGCTTTCTTTGTGGACACTTCCTGCTTTGTATTTGGGCTCAACTATAGCAAGATTGCCCTTAAACCCAGACAAGGATATGTGCCGAAGGTGCTCTCCACACCCTTTAGGGCATGTCATCTCTACCCTCTGCAGGGTGAATAGACACCACACCCACTTTGCCCGATGCGGGCCAATCTAGCTCTAAAGGATTGCCAGTTGTGAAGTAGAGATTGTCCCACTAGATAGTGGATACCCTAGCTCTAGCCTATAAGTCCTTGGACTTGTGGTGAGGGCCCTCTCCACCAAAGAAATGGCCTACCCCTGGATCTGGTCTAGCAGAATATCCATGGCTGACATCTGTGTGGCGGCCGGCAGGTCTTCGCCTTCCATCTTTATCAAGTTCTATAACCTAGATGTCCCAGGCCCTTCAGGGACGGGTTCTGTCTGCCAAAATCAGTCTTTGCCCTCAGGGATTTTAATATGCTATACCATTCCTACAGGCTCCAGCCTGCAATTTCTGGGCATTATACATCTTTGACTAAAGTAGCCTGCCTGGGGCCCTCGTCACTGAGAGCCCCTGGGCTACAGCTTCGCAGGACAGCTTCTGTTCTGCACTGGTAGCACGTCGTTTTGCAGCGCATTCCCCATACACGTCTGAAACTGATGCAATGTGAGTGAACTGTATCAAAAGGGAACGCTCCGGTTACTGGCGTAATCTTGGTTCTCAAGATAACAGAAAAAAGCATTGCGTATTCTACTTTGCTACTGTGCATATGCATGAGTCAGCTCTATATATTCATTAGAGAATTTTTCACTAAATGGTTTTAATGAGTGTACACAATAGGATAGGATTGATTTTAAGCTAAATGCACAGTTTTAGGCTACATGCCGAGTTCAAAATATGCACATGAAGTTGTTGTTTACCATAAAAAGATGGAGAAAAGTGTTTTTCCTTTTTGGGCTGCGTGATGGGTTTGTGAGTGTGGGAACATAGTGTTTTCTGGCACCAGTGTGTGAATATTTTTACACTCCTCTGGCCATAGATGGGCTGCTGAGGGCTCTGATATGCTCCAACCTGTTACATTTCCACAAGATGCTTCCCAACAGGTCAGTCTCTCACTCCCTGGGTGCTGTGAAAGGAATTTCAATGTTTTAATTATCGCAGATAAGTAAAACAAGGAGTGCATTGAAGAACACTGACACAACTTCACTTATCAGAGCAGAGATAGGACCTCCACTTAGAACCTCTTAAAGCTGCTCACCAGCTCTGGTTTGGCACACATCCTCTCCTCCACTGTCTGGAATGGTGTCCTGCTGTCCTTGCTTTGCCAGTCATGAGATTTATAGCAAGGCAGGTAACATGCAAACATTCAAGGCCTTCACTATACTGCCAGCTTAGAACAAAGATTACTTGACCTTGAACTGACACAATGTCATGAATCAGTTTTCCTATGAGAAAGAGTTTTTTGTTTTTGTTTTTTGTGTATTTGTATATGATCTGTTTTACTGCTAAAATGATACACTGTATCAAGTGGCATTTATTGTGCCAACAATAAATTAATTCTTTTAGACTAAAAAAGCTCATTCTACTAACTAAATGGTAAATGGACTGGGTTTATATAGCACTTTCAACAGACCCTATGGCCATCCAAAGCTCTTTACATTTTGCCTCACATTCACCCATTCATACACAGATAGCGATGTCAGCCATGTAAAGGGTCCTGCACACTGTGCGATTTTTGCAAAATCGCACAGTGTGCACCCGGCTTTAGGCACCATCCAGCTCGTCGGGAGCAGCTGGGGTTAGCTGGTTTGCTCACTTGGTCAGGTGGAACTGGGGATTGAACCACCAATCTTCCGGTTTGTAGACAACCTACATGAACCACTGAGCCACTGTTGCCCCAACTAATGTTGTAACTACATGTAAAATAAATAATTAACAAGGAAACCTACAAGGTACCACTGGACAGGAAAGAAGAACAATACGAGTAAATATACATAACAACAGGGTAAGTAACATTTAAGCTGTAGCCTATTTGTGACATGTGGTAACGTGGAACAAATAACAACAGTTAAGCTGTATTTGTGGCGTGGTAACATGATCCACATGTTTAAAAGCCATTACAACATGTGGACACATTTTTACTTCACATGTTGGTAACATGTTTGCCAAATTTTGTTGCAACATGTGGTGACATGTTTCCCACTTGTGATCACACGTGAGGTGAGCACCCAAGGTGAGGCCGTTTTTTGCGAGCCTATTTGGTTACGGTGGCCCCCCAAATAATAAACCACACATAACATATGATGCAAAATATTCAAAGTGGCAACATGGTGCAGATTTTCTCTCGGAACTTTTTTGTTGGGCATCGTTGCAGTGACTACCAGTGTATATACAAATTAACTTATAGCCTAAAATCTTTTCAATATACCTATTTATTATCACTTTATTATTATTATTATTATTATTATTATTATTATTATTATTATTATTATTATTATTATCAACACATCATTGCTGAATAAAAGGATTACTTTCTTTCAAATAAGAAAGAAAAACAATTACTGACCCCAAACCTATTATATTGTTACAAAATGTTTATATTTTAAATAAATGCTGAAAAAGGAATCCTGAAAAAGTATCAGAGTTTATACACATTTTTAAAAAGCACTGTTTCCAACTGTTTTATATAGACTGATCAGGCATAACATTGAACAGCAGTGAACCGGCAACAGGTTCATAGGCAGGTAAGGCTCATTGATGCACATGGGGAGTAAAGGCTGGCCCGTTTGGTCTGACTGGTCACTGTAGCTCATATTGCTGAAGAAGTTAATGCTGATTCTGATAGAAAGGTGTCAGAATACACAGTGCATCAGTTTGATGCATACAGGGCTGCATAACCGCTGACCAGTCAGGGTGCCCATGCTAACAGTGGGCATGTGAGCATCAGAACTGGACCATGGAGCAATGGAAGAAGGTGGCCTTGTCTGATGAATCACATTTTCTTTTGCATCATGTGGATGGCGTTGCTTACGTGGGGAACACGTGACACCAGGATGCACTATGGGAAGAAGGCAAGCTGGAAGAGGCAATGTGATGCTTTGGGCAATGTTCTGCTGGGAAACCTTGGGTCCTGCTGTCCATGTGGATGCTACTTTGACATGCACCACCTACCTAAGCATTGTTGCAGACCATGTACACCCTTTCATGGAAACGGTATTCCTTGATGGCTATGGAATCTTGCAGCAGGTTTTAAAGTGCCCTGCCACAAAGAAAGAAAATGGTTCAGGAATGGTTGGAGGAGCACAACAACGAGTTTTAGGTGTTGACTTGGCCTTCAAATTGCCCAGATTTCAATCAAACGAGCATCTGTGGGAGTCCGATCCATGGAGGCACCATCTCACAACTTACAGGACATAAAGGATCTAATGCTAACATCTTGGTGCCAAAAACTACTTCACACCTTCAGGGGTCTAGTGGAGTCCATGCCTCGATGGGTCAGGGCTGTGTTTGGCAGGAAAATGGGGACCAACATAATATTAGGAAGGTGGGCATAATGTTATGCCTGATCTGTGTAGAGTGACACTTAATGTTAGCCTAGAAATCTAGACGCACCCTAGCAGCAGCAAATTTAATCTGCCCGCAAGTGTCGTCTAGGAACTCTCAATACCCTTCTGAGCTGTATTCCCCTCACTCTGGATGGGCCAATCACATCGTGTATAGAGTCGGCGGGTGGGGCCATAATGATGACGGCCGAGTTGCGTTTGCGTGCTTCTAGTAAACACAGAAACTGGCAAACGGCGGCGGTCTTTCGAATCCGCTTTGACCGCGACTCTGGAAGACTTGGAGTTAAGCTTTTCTCTGAGAAAAGAACAAAGAACGGCACTGAAGTCATTCTTAAGAAGGGAAGATGTGTTCGGAGTTTAGCCGACCGGATACGGTCAATGTTTAATCTACCAACAAGCTCTGCTTCACCTTCGTTGCTCTGGTTGGTGGTAGCGCTATCCTATCGCGTGCAGAGGGAGTTTGAAAGACAACCGTTTATCCCGCCCCTCGGATTGAGCCCTGTCTATGGTGTGTTTCCAGACCAAACATCTTGATGTGGGTCTGGCTTGTCAGGCTAACTGAATGTGGCTCACCCAATAAGATTTTAGAAGACCAACCGAAACCGAAAAATACATTAAACATAGGCTTCATTAAAATTGCTTAAGTTCCCTAAAGCATGTTCCTGGAGTCCCACAGTAATTTTGGATGTTTCCCTTATCTGACACACCCAGTTTCAGTCATAGAGCCTCTGTTAATGAGCTGAATCAGGTGTTAAATAAGGGAGAAATCCAAAGTGCACAGTGCTGGAATGCTTCAAGAACAGGATTGGGAATCACCGCTTTGAACTGTCTCAGCAAAGTGGGCCATGACTAGTCATGAAATTTACTGCATCTCACTAAACAGGTCATGAATGGCCAGTCGAGGCAAGCAAAGACATTTCTCAATGACAGACAGCCGTTCGTTTGTTGCTCAAGGTCAACAGAGCAGACAGCTCTGTCCGGTGCGCTTTTGTTCGTCCAACCAGCTGAAACCCCTCCTCTCCGCTCAGCTCTGTCCACACCTGCGGAAGAGGAGTCACCTGACGACTGGCTTGCCTTGCAGAGAGAGCAGACACACTTTTCTTTGAGGGTCTTGTCGGGAGATTTTATGTCCTTGTTTAGTTTCTGAGAGGCATTTGTCAAGAGAGCAGGAAAAAGCTGCGCTAGAGGGGTAAAGAGAGAAAGTTATGGACACCTGCACACAAAATCAGTGTACAGCTTACTATCATCAAACCCTGTGTGGCCTTAAAGGGATAGTGACCTAAAAATGAACATTCTGTAATCATTTAGCCACCTTGACTTTTCAAACACAAAAGAAGCGTTTACGGTAACACTACGGGTGCTCTAATAAGCATTAATTCATGCTTAACTAATGCAAGATAATCATGAGTTAATGTATTACTAATGGTGAACTAACCCATTTATTAATGATTACTGCATCAGCAACTAATGAATTAAATGTGTCTTAATATATTAATTCCATATTATATTAACATATTATATTAACTTATAATGTAACATTAATGTGTTAATTACCACAACATGTCAAAGCCATGCATTTCAACTTCCAGTTGTCTGCTTTAATGAATCATTAGCTAATGATTTATAAAAGTATCATTATGTTATGACTTTACTTGTTGGGGAACATGATTATTAACTAATTCAAAATTATTTCAAAACCCATGACCTCAATTACATATTACTTAATCAGTTAGTTAATAGTCATGTGCCCCAACAAGTAAAGTCATAACATAATGATACCTTTATAAATCATTAGCTAATGATTCATTAAAGCAGACGACTGGAAGCTGAAATGCATGGCTTTGACTTGTTGTGGTAATGAACACGTTAATTTACATTATTAGTTAATATAATATGTTATTAAGGAATTAATACATTATGACATATTTAACTAATAACAATTGAATGATTATTTAATCTATTAATCATGTAGAATCTTCATTAGTTGCTGATGCAGTAATCATTAATAAATGGGTTAATTCACCATTAGTAATACATTAACTCATGATTATCTGTGCATTAGTAAGCATGAATTAATGGATATTAGAGCACCCGTAGTGTAAAGTGTTACCGAGTTTACTCAAAGAGATGTTTAGCTGAATGTCTAAGCTGTCCTTTTTAAATGAATGGGAACCAAGGTTTAAAATAAGAAAAAATAGTCGATATACAAATTGTCCACGACGCCATTTGTGTGTAACAGATTGAAATATTTTGTAGTATATTAACAATCTCTCTTGACAGCTTTGGTCTCCATTCACTTTCAATAGGAAAGATCAGCATTGGCTTTCAGCTATAAATAACTCATTTTCTTTCCACTCAAGCAAGAAAGTCATGCGGGATTTTGAAAACATGAGGGTGAGTAAATGATGACAAGATATTCAAGTTGGAGTGAACTGTTCCATGAACACTATATTCTTTATTTATTTGAAGTTTGATATTAAGATTGGTTTAAAATCTTTTCAGACATGCTGTGTCTTTTCATTTATTTTCATTTATAAGAACAGCCCATTTCCTCCAATCCCTTCTTTCATTTTCACAAATGTCTTCATGCGTAAATGCCAACACTCTGTGTGGTATTAATATATCACTTTTGTGAGAGCAAGACGGTGCACTGTGCTCTCAAGACTAGAAGCCATTAAGAGTGTCTCAGAACCATAAACAGCTGGATTTATTAGGGGAAGCTCCCTGTTCACAGCAAGCCTTGCATGCGTTTCTTTTATTTCATGGAAGGTGTGAAACATCCAGTTTTACAAGCCTAAACCAGTGACACAACACAGGCCTTCCCACACACAAACACACTGCAAACACAAATACACACATAGGGTGAATATTCAGGCAGTCAGATAAGGAAACTTTTTCATGACACCGTTTTCAAATAAAAACTGAAAACTTTTTATGCGTTACACCAAGTAACCGTTACACCGTTACCATGTCCTGGAAAAATGGAAAAATCATGTCCATGCGTATTAGGTATGTGTGTTTAGTTTTTATTTACAAAATGGCATTGCCAGTGACGGGCCTGATATGAATAATATAGCGTTTTTAGTTGTTTTCGTGGATCCGGGGATTGTTTTGACAATGGTGTCATCTGTACACAAAAAAACGCAAAGGAAAACCACTTTAGGCTGGCCACACACTTGAAGATTTTAAGCCAGATTTTCAGACAGATTTGCACCCCCAAGCGATTCAAGGCTTGTTGCAATTAACTTTTTGTCCAAAAAATCCTCAGTTGTGTTGTCATTATATTTTACTGTTCCCGGTCGCATCGGAGCAGACACGATCCCAAATCGTAAATATCAAACATGTTTGCTATTTACTTCTCTTGATCGGGCTGCCTCAGTAATGATACCAGTGATAGCCGATGAGAGCCAGCCGGATGTTGCGTGCTTAGCTGAAACTTGGTAGCCACAAACATGCCATGGAAATGGAGTACTGAGAAAGAAGATCAACCATGTTCTATTTGTCTTTTCTATTTAATAAATTGAAAAAACATCTGATACTAACTTGACTCTTCTTTAATGAAGTTGAGAGCCCCTTTACACATCTCACATATGTTTACACTTGGGTGTGTTCCCGCTGAAACAGACCCTTCTACAACAAAACATGAAGCAATAGTTCCGATTGTCAGAACCCATATTATTTTTTCTAATTTGTTTAACAAAACTCCCGCCAAGAGAATCAGCTGACAACTACTGCCATCCTCCATCTGTTTTTATTCTCTGGTCATGTTTGATCTCAGAAGTCTCCGTGAAATCTCGTCTCACTATGGAAATGTTACTAATGTTATTCGACAAATCTTCTAGTGTTTGCATTCAAATGATTGTTTGAAACTGCCCTTATGTCTGTGGTCTCCCACAGTTTTAAAATTGGTTAATATTTGAAAATCATCTGTGTGCCAGGTCTTAAAACAAGAGTGCTCAATCCTGTTCGTGGAGATCTACCTACCTGCAGAAATCCGATCCAGCCCTTATCACACACACCTGTCTGTAAATATAAGTGCTCCAGAAGATCTTAATTAGTAGTTGTGTTTGATCTGAGCTGGAGCTGAACTTTGCAAAAAGGTAGATCTCCAGGAAGAGCAATGGGTATACCCCTGCTTTAAACCAACTGGACCAAATTTCTAGTGAATGTATTAAAGTTATTTATATGCATTACTATTTACACTATTATTTGCAAATATATACTACTTGTTGCAGTTCTAACTTATAATTATTACACGGCTCTGTGTAATACTTGATTCTGATTGGTCAATCGCGCATTCCAGCGGTACGTTATGTAAGGGATAATGTACACTCAGCCGGTTGTTATCGCAGAATAAACCCCGACAGAGTGATCAGGACCCCGACGCGAAGCGGAGGGGTCTTGCATCACTCTGAAGGGGTTTATTCTGCGATAAAAACCGGCTGGGTGTACATTATCCCGCTTATTACACGGCTACTAGTCTCAAATAAATAATTATTAGACACAAAATATTGTCTCGAGATTAAATATTTAGATTAAATATATAGCTCTTACGCAAAGCTTCCGCGAAGGAAAACAGTTCCAACCTGCTTTAAGCCTTTATCTATTGCTGAAGATTTGCCATATGCCCTATTGCCCTTGCTAAATGTTGAAAATGAATGCTGAAAGGGTTAGTTCACCCAAAAATGAAAACAAGTCTATGATTTACTCACCCTCAAGTTTTCGTAGGTGTATATGACATTCTTCTTTCAGACAAATACAATCGGAGTTATATTTAAAAAGTCCAGGCTAACGTTAATCCAAGCAGTTGTTGTAGTTGTGTTTGAAGTCCATAAAAATGCAGATGTCCATCAAATAACGTGCTCCACACGGCTCCGATGGGTTAATAGAGCCTTCTGATTCTCGATGCGTTGTGTAAGAAAAAGATCTATATTAAAAACGTTATAAAGGAAACCTGCCTTGAAGTCTTCCATTGTAACCCACGGCTGTTTAAGCCACAAGATGGCGCCAGCGTTAAGAATAGAAGTAGTACCGGTCAAGATATCTCGTAGTACCCGTATGAGCGTGTTATCTGGAAATAACGTACCGCTGGAATGCGCGATTGACCAATCAGAATCAAGTATTTCACAGAGCCGTGTAATAATTCCAGATAACACCCGCTCATACGGGTACTACAAGTTACTTGACCGGTACTACTTCTATGCTTAACGCTGGCGCCATCTTGTGGCTTAAACAGCTGTGGGTTACAATGGAAGACATTAAGGCAGGTTTCCTGTATAACGTTTTTAATATATATATTTTTCTTACACAAACGCATCGATTCGAATCAGAAGGCTCTATTAACCCATCGGAGTCGTGTGGAGCACGTTATTTGACGGACAGCTGCATTTTTATGGACTTCAAACACAACTACAACTAGGCTACTGCTTGGATTAACGTTAGCCTGGACTTTTTAAATATAACTCCGATTGTATTTGTCTGAAAGAAGAATGTCATATACACCTATAATGACTTGAGGGTGAGTAAATCATAGGCTTGGTTTCATTTTTGGGCGAACTAACCCTTTCAGCATTCATTTTCAACATTTAGCAAGGGCATATGGCAAATCTTCAGCAATAGATAAAGGCTTAAAGCAGGTTGGAACTGTTTTTCTTCGCGGAAGCTTTGCGTAAGAGCTAATAAAATATTTAATCTCAAGACAATAATTTGTGTCTAATAATTATTTATTTGAGACTAGTAGCCGTGTAATAAGCGGGATAATGTACACCCAGCCGGTTTTTATCGCAGAATAAACCCCTTCAGAGTGATGCAAGACCCCTCCGCTTCGCGTCGGGGTCCTGATCACTCTGTCGGGGTTTATTCTGCGATAACAACCGGCTGGGTGTACATTATCCCTTACATATCACAACATGTTTCAAATGTAATCTATGCAAAGCCATAAAAAAGTGTACAAATACTAACCCGATTCAAAAAAAGTAGAACACTGTAAAAATTGTGAATAAAAAACAAATGCAATAATTTACAAATCTCATAATCTTATATTTTATTCACAATAGAATATTAAATAACATATCAAATGTTGAAAGTGAGACATTTTGAAATGTCATGGCAAATATTGGCTCATTTTGGATTTCACGAGAGCTACACATTCAAAAGTTGGGACAGGTAGCAATAAGAGGCAGGAAAAGTTAAATGTACATATAAGGAAGAGCTGGAGGACCAATTTGCAAATTAAAAGGTAAGTTGACAACATGATTGGGTATAAAAAGAGCCACTCAGAGTGGCAGTGTCCCCCAGAAGTAGAGATGGGCAGAGGATCACCAATTCCCCCAATGCTGCAGCAAAAAATAGTGGAGCAATATCAGAAATTAATTTCTCATATTTTTCTGATAACTTCAAACTCTTCGGAAGAAAAATTGCGAAGAGTTTTAAGTTATTATCATTTACAGTGCTTAATATCATCCAAAGATTTAGAGAATCTGGAACAATCTGTGCGTAAGGCTCAAGGCTGGAAAACCATACTGAATGCCCATGATCTTCGGGCCCTTAGATGGCACTCCATCACATGCAGGAATGCTACTGTAATGGAAAATACATCATGGGCTTAGGAATACTTCCAGAAAACATTGTCAGTGAACACAATCCACCGTGCCATTTGCCATTGCCAGCTAAAACTCTATAGGTCAAAAAATAAGCCCTATCAAATATCTAAACATGATTCAGAAGCACAGGCATTTTCTCTGGGCCAAGGCTCATTTAAAATGGACTGTGGCAAAGTGGAAAACTGTTCTGTGGTTAGAAGAATCAAAGTTTGAAGTTCTTTTTGGAAAACCGGGACACCATGACATCCAGACTAAATAGGTCAAGGACAACCCAAGTTATCAGCGCTCAGTTCAGAAGTCTGCATCTCTGATGGTATAGGGTTGCATGAGTGCGTGTGGCATGGGCATCTTACACATCTGGAAGGCACCATCAATGCTGAAAGGTATATCCTTCCAGACATTGTCTCTTTTAGAAAAGACCTTGCATTTTCCAACATGACAATGCCAGACCAGAAGGAGGATCCGGGTACTGAAATGGCCAGCCTGCAGTCCAGATCTTTCACTCATAGAAAACATTTGGTGCATCATAAAGAGGAAAATGCGACAAAGAAGATTAAACATTCCTATTCCTACACTTGAGAAATTTGTTTCCTCAGTCCCCAGATATTTGCAGAAGTTACAAAAAGTAGAAAGCATGCCACAAAGTGGTAAACATGACCTTGTCCCAACTTTTCTGAAATGTTTTGATGCCAGAAAATGTTAAATCAAATACTAACTCGATTAAAAAAAAGTAGAACACTAAAAATTGTGAATAAAAAACGAATGCAATAATTTACAAATCTCATAATCTTATATTTTATTCACAATAGAGGATAGATAACATATCGATTGCTGAAAGTAAGACATTTTGAAATGTCATGGCAAATATTGGCTCATTTTGGATTTAATGAGAGCTACACATTCCTAAAAAGTTGGGACAGGTAGCAATAAGAGGCCGGTGAAGAAATAAGAAAATAAGAAATAAGAAAATTGTAAAGAGTTTGAAGTTATCATCATCTACATTGCTTAATATAATCCAAAGATTTAGAGAATCTGGAACAATCTGTGCGTAAGGGCCAAGGCCGGAAAATCATACTGAATGCACGTGATCTTCGGGCTCTTAGATGGCACTCCATCAAAAACAGGAATGCTACTGTAATGGAAAACACAACATGGGCTCAGAAAATGGCCAGCCTGATATCAAGAGCTTTCATTCATAGAAAACATTTGGTGCATCATAAAGAGGAAAATGCGACAAAGAAGATTAAACATTGCTATTCCTAAACTTGAGCAACTTGTCTCCTCAGTCCCCAGATGTTTGCAGACGTTACAAAAAGTAGAAAGTAAACATGACCTTGTCCCAACTTTTTTTTAGATGTGTTGATGCCAGAATATTTAAATCAATTTATTTTTCCCTTAAAATGATACATTTATTCAGTTTAAACCTTTGATATGCCATCAGAAACATGGTTATATATGGTAACTATGTTATATTCTGAATAAAATATTGAATATGAAACTTCCACATCATTGCATTCTGTTTTTATTCAGAGTTTGTACAGTTTCCCAACTTTTTTGGAATCTGGTTTGCATACTCTTGTCAAAATGAGAGCTGAGGTTATTAGATACTGCTAATAATTTATCACCACATTACTTCACATATACATTATTTTCATCCACACATATTACTGTTCAAAAGTTTGGAGGAAAATATATTTATTTAGCCTGGGTGTATTATCAAAATTTACAGTAAAGACTTTTTGGGACTTTTACAAAAGCTATCTTTAACAGTGTACAGATGAGACTTTACAACATTTTTTCCGTCCTCAAACTTTTTAATGCTTTCTAAGTGTCTCAGTGTCTCAAAAGATTAAACAATCTCACATAACTGAGAAACTGTCATGTCCTTCGGCTGGGCCATGAGGTTCATCAAACTGAAGAGGAGCCAGAAACAGACAGACAGATAGCAGCTTTCAGCACAGGCAGAGGGAAGGGACGAAAAAGGCAGGGCAGGTGTGTTTTCAGACCTCTTTCAGGGTTTCTGCCTGACTCACAGAGCCACAAAGCTTCAGGTAATCTGTCAAAATGTCTTTTCATGTGGCCATCTCAGCCGGTAAGTATCGTGCGAGTGTTACATTGTTACTTGTAAATTAATTTGTCAGGTTTAATCTTAATATTCACTGAAATGATTCACTGCCTTCTGATTGTCAACGGTATAATAGACAATTGTTTGACTACTAGTGTGTAAACAAACTGCAGTTTGGATAAAGTCTCATGCCTACAGGCTAACAGACATGAGACGAGACAGGCTGTCTGTCAACAGAGATTCCGTAAAGCAAGGCAATGGTATCATTGGAGGTTTCTAGGACATTGGCTTTTTTTCTGGTATGGAGTATGCTGTCAAGAGGTTTTACTATACCTGGGCTGTCAATGCCCTCTTCCACATGCAGGTGCACACGCTGAGGGGCTCTGACCTATAGATTATGTTTCCAAAACATCAGCTTAGGCATACAGCAGAAGGGAGAGAGAGATGAGATTGTAGTGTGAGCTTGTGTGCACGTGTGGCTTGTATAATGTAGCAGACGTATTGCTAAATCTGCTCACTTTTGGACTCTTTTAGAAGAAAACAAACACAACCCTAATATTTATTTGATACAGTGGTTAAATTAAGGAAAAAATAAAGCATCAACAGGTGCAGACATTTCCCAACAGCAATGCAGCAATGACTATGAATTTCCAGTCATTATTATACTGAGACTCTTCTCATCAGAGTTACAAATGACTTGCTCTCATCATCCAATTGTGCTTGCATCTTTCTATGAGTGTTACTGGACATTAGTGCTGCATTCAGCGGCGTAGCACCAAATTTCTGGGTACAAATATCCTGGGTACAAATCATCTTGCTGGGCCTCCGTACCAAATACCATAGTGATATCAATGGGTGGGGTATTGCATTTTTATCATAAAAACACTTAAAATTTAAACAAAATAAGCCACACTCTGATTAATGTATATGTATGTATAGAAAACTGACTAAGGGCCCCCCCTGCCTTGGGCCCTGGGTACTCGGTACCCTTTATCCCCCCAGTCCGACGGCCCTGACTGCATTTGACACTGTTAACCATAACAATTCTCTGGAATTGGCACACAAAATTATGTTGGCATTAGTGGAATCGCATTGGCATGGTTCAAATCGTACTTATCTGACCATCATCAGTTTGTAGCAGGACACAAGGTATCATATTTATCACAATTTTTTGTATGGAGTAACACAAGGCTCAGTATTAGGACTATTGTTTTTTTTAACCTGTACACACTACCCTTGGGAGATATCAAAGTATTACATTTACCTTAAAGGCATGACTGTTTCGCCAAACATGCTTACATGACCCATGCTTAAAGACCTGAAGTCTTTGCGTCCCAGATCTAACACGGATGGATCTGTGCCTGTCACGATAATATATAAAACTCCTGATATTAGAGTAACAATTACAGAAGAATAAAATACAGCATATTTTATTACCTTTTGGAGCTTGGAAGTGTTCAGTTTGAGCAGATCAGAGTTCATTTCCCAGTACATTTGGCATCTGGCATAGTCTCAATACATCAGTACTTCAGTACATATTCTCAACTCATTTTTAATGTCTTAAAAAAAAAGCACTTATTTCATCATCATAGATTAATTTATTATTGTACAGAAAAAAGTACAATCTTACACACCTCGGGTCATTAGCAACCCAATACAATTTTGACAAAAACAAAAACAAAAATAGTGGCAAAACAGGCATTCAATTATTTTTTAATTGTATTAATAATTGTATTATTTTGTTCTTTTATATTGTTTAAAATTGATTGATTGAAGAATCATTGTAGGTTGATGTCTAATTTTAAAAAATGAATGAGAAAGAGTAGTGAATGACGTTCTGGGTCGCTAAAGACCCGAGGTATGCATTTAGGGTTAAAGATAGGGTAGGTAAGAATGATCTAAAACACTTTTGTCCAAATTTGTTTAAACTTTATTTATATGTCAATACATAATTAAAATGTAAGTACTCTGAAAAAGAGAGTATAAACATCGAGTGACTCTAGACTTTTTAATCTGCTATAAACACCACTCATTATTTTCGTCCGGGACGAAACAAGTGATTGGCTTGGGCGACTGTCACTCTCTCTCGCTACCAGTCTACCACCGCTTTTGCTACAGGATCTGCACACATGCGCGCAGAACAAAATAATGGCAGAGAAAGAGCATTCTAAATTCACAGTGCCGGGTTTTGCAGTCAGCGAAGGCAAACAAAGCAAAAAAGGATAAACAAATTAAATCAAACGCGAGTAAATATTGGCATGACTTTCCAATGATGTCGAGAACTGAGGGACCTCAAGGGGCTTAAACGTGACTTGCTGGCTGTATTTCTGCTGGACAGCTAATCTTTCATTTTGATTATACATTTTTATGTTTTCATGAAGCATGTATCACGAGCACATGTAGCTGCCTAATATAGATTACATAACATTACTTAGCATAAAGTTACAATGTTATACACTTAGCTATTAGCTATTAGTAGTGATGATAAATACTCAATATGCTTAGTTCAAGTTGATCGCTGTCGTGTTGAATTTCGCAAAATTTTACTTTAGATAACAAAATGCATGGTAAAAGCTAATACACTGCATACAGGAACTTTTTTTAGTACTAAGTTAGCTTAGCTACTACTCTCGGTCTGAACTCTTTTACAATGTTCACCTGGAACTTTACTTGCACGTTTATTTCCGCCTTTGGTTTGTTTTTATGTTCTCTTCCTATGTTTACTGATGTTTTTATCAATGCTACCTGGTTTTAGCTTTGCCTTATAAATATAACTAGCTTGTTACAGAATCAAAGAAAAATATATTTTAAATGTTACCAGTATCGGTATTCTAGCTTCATAGTGAATAGTAAAAGACATCTTATTTATTTAAATTCATACTGATAAGATATTCAGGACCTCCAGCAAAAAAATAGGCCCACAAGATTAAATATCCAGCAATATTTTTAGCTGTGGGGCAGGGGGTACTTTTTATCCCTGTTTGCACCAATTCCATCTGGTAGATTTGCTCTTTTTATAGTTTCATCTGACCACAGAACCAGGTCCCTTTTGACTTTCCAGTCGTGTCTGACAACTGAATGTGCTGGAGTTTGTTTCTGGATGAGCGAGGAGTATTTTTTTTTTAATCCTTCCCAAACAACATGTGGTGATGTTGGGGTCGTTTGATTTTTTTTTTTTTGGCTTTCTGCCCCAAGACTCAACTAATCTCTGCGATTCTCCATCTGTGATCCTTAGAGAGTCTTTGTGCACTCAAACGTTCCTCCTCGCAGTGCATTAGGACAATATACACACACGTCCTCTTTCAGGCTGATTTGTAACATCTTCAGTTAAATGGAGCTTCTTAATTATTGCCCTGATGGTGGAAATGGGGATTTTCAATGCGTTAGCTATTTTCTTACAGCCACTTATTGGGATGAATGACTAAGGGAATTTGGCCTTTATGCCTCCTTATATTTATACTTATATTTCATGTTCCTTTTCACCTTGGTGTGCTAAAAATGTCAATATTAATGTAAATATACTTCAGATATATTTTACTCATAAAAAATTCTAGAGGTACCAACAATTGTGGCCAACATTGGAGAAAAGCATTTATTTCATAATGTGATTTACCTCCAATTTTCAATTAGTTCACTTCAATTAAATGTTGGATTTTTGTTAATTCTTTAAATAAAAGATCAAAAGGATAAACAATGCAGATTAATCTTTTTACAGCCATATTTGGTCATATTTACCAGGGGGTACCAACAATTTTGACCACGACTGTATATACACTCACATAAAGGATTATTAGGAACACCTGTTCAATTTTTCATCAATGCAAATATCTACCAACCAATCACATGGCAGTTGCTTCATTGCATTTAGGGGTGTGGTCCTGGTCAAGACAATCTTACACAATCTCCTGAGTTACTGCTGACCATCTGCTCAGTTACTGGAATTTTCACGCACAACCATTTCTAGGGTTTACAAAGAATGGTGTGAAAAGGGAAAAACATACAGTATGCGGCAGTCCTGTGGGCAAAAAAGCCTTGTTGATGCTAGAGGTCAGAGGAGAATGGACGACTGATTCAAGCTGATAGAAGAGCAACTTTGACTGAAATAACCACTCGTTACAACCGAGGTATAAAGCACAGCATTTGTGAAGCCACAACACGCACAACCTTGAGGCGGATGGACTACAACAGCAGAAGACCCCACCGGGTACAACTTGACCCAACTCGGGTTTCTTGAACATGACATTGAGTTGACTGTACTAAAATGGCCCCCACAGTCACCAGATCTCAACCCAATAGAGCATCTTTGGGATGTGGTGGAACGGGAGCTTCGTGCCCTGGATGTGCATCCCACAAATCTCCATCAACTGCAAGATGCTATCCTATCAATATGGGCAAACATTTCTAAAGAATGCTTTCAGCACCTTTTTGAATCAATGCCCCTTTTCGCCTTCAGAACTGCCTTAATTCTATGAGTTAAGGCAGTTCTGAAGGTGAAAAGGGGTATAACACAGCATTCGTATGGTGTTCCTAATCTATTCATCAAATAATTATGAAAAAAAGTTGTTTTCAACTTTGAAAAATATGTCGTCGGTGCATATTTTAAGGATATCTGAAGGATCATGTGACACTGGACTAATGGAGTGTCACAGACCGGAGAAATGATGCTGAAAATTTAGTTTTGCATCACAGGAATAAATTACATTTTAAAATGTTAAAATTGAAAACAGCTCTTTTACATTGTAATACTATTTTACAATTTTACTGTATTTTTTATCAAATAAATGCATGCTTAAATGCATTAAAAAAGAAACGTATTCCCCCAACTTTTGAATGGTATTGTACTGGATCATCAGAGAGCTGAAGGAGGTAGTGCCAGTTTTCGGAGAGAGCGGGAGTGTTTCAGTGAACCATGACATTACAGATTAGGCTGTGTGACAGAGAGACGGCACTGGTTTGTGTTGAGAGTGCGTCTGCCAGAGATAAGTGAGTCAGAGAGGCTATTGCAGGAGGGAGTCCACTCTGTCATGGCTTATTTAGACAAGGCAAGTCCTGGGAACCGCTCTCCACTCACGGGAAGCCAGACAATGGGATTCTTCAGCAGAGCAGCTTTAAGAATCCAGATCCAGCATAGGTCTCCCCTCTCAGCTGAGAGCTTCACGTCTGTCTGTAATGTACACAGAAGCAACTGGGCGCCATACTGTCTATCCAAAACACGCTCTCTGTGAGAGAAGGAAGATATGATCAAAAACCTTGCCAAAGGAAAGACTGCCTCTCACCCATCACATTTAACACGAGAACTGAACATTATCCAGCAGCTACTCTAAAAATGCATATTATCACTCACAGACACTGTCAATCCCTAATGAATGGTCAACAAATATGGGCTATTAGCTATTAGCCTCATTGTAAATATGTGGTAACAGCCTCTACCAATAGTTATTTATCGTTGCTAAATTTAAACTCGAAACATTACATTATCTTAACCAAGTAAATTTAGAACACAGATATTTAACAACATTTGTGTTTACATATTTTATGGGGACTTTTCAAAGACATAATGATATTTATATTCTATCCCCTTACACTAACCCGGCTATACCCATCACAGAAAACTTTCAGCATTCTGATATTTTCCAAAAACATCACTTGGTATGATTTATAAGCTGTTTTCCTCATGGGGATGAAAAAAAAAAAAAAGTCCCCACAAGGACAGGGATTTCGGATATTGCTATCTTTGCAGGGACATTTTGTCCACACACACACACACACACACACACACACACACACACACACACACACACACACACACACACACACACACACACACACACACACACACACACACACACACACACACACACACACACACACACACACACACACACACACACATGAATTTTCCATTTAAAAATGTTTTGCCAACATTCGCAAATCTCACTGCAGCACGTGCTATTCACACAGTCAATATTATTTACTTTGTGTTATATATTTTCTTTTTAAATATCCATATTTATCATCAGCAGGGGCAACGCAAATGGAGGTGAATACAAAAACACATTAACAGAATCACTGGATTTAATCTGCGAATGTTAGATTTGGTTAATTTAGATTTTTGCTTGAGATCTTTAAAAGTGTTTTTCTGGGACCTTGAGCAGATCAAATCTCTTGATTAAAGTTTTATCTTAGTATCTCTGTTGTAAATATGTTGGAAACAGTAACATGGATGAAACAGATGCATATGCAGAATTATGATGTAACTTGCTTGAATATGAAATATCAAATTCATCAAACCATTAACTTAACAGGAACAATTGTGATATGACACAGTTGAATAGTAGGCCAAACTTACTCATTAAATGTTAAATGGTAATTTTTTAGAGACATGAAAATTAGCTGGCATTCTGATTCTGTTATCAATAGTAAATCATGAGGATGCAAAACGCACAATGTCATGAGAATGATCAAATGCCATTTTATTTAACTAGGCTATATTTGGTAAACCACATAAAACAGACACAGATTTTTTTTTTCCTCACACACAATAAGAACAAACCTGATCAATCAAATATCAACACGAGCACACGTTTTTAGCTTTGCATAATGGTCTCCAGGTCCAATGACACAAGTCAGTCATTTTCACAAGGAATGAGGACTTTTAAGACTCCTGCAAAAGAGAAAGAACAGAACTCCTACTGGTTCGTCAGCACAGAGAGATGGATTGAAGAGAGGTGGTGTCAGCTGTAGGGAATGAAAACAAATGGAGTTGTGTGAGGGTCTGAAAGCAGATCTGTGATGGAAAACCGGGTAAACACAAGAGCTTCCTTAAAGCCTGCAGGCCTGCCAGTTACTGCTGTCAAAACTATAAGTGCGTCTCTCTGATTAATCATACGCCTTTCACCATGACTGCTAAGTGGTGCTATAACTAAAAACAAGATCAAGGCTTTTGTGGTCTGTTAATACCAAGAAAAGAAAAGAAAGAAAAAGTACATTTATATACCTACCTGAGCGTCCTAGCCGAAACATCACCCAACATCAATCAAATGAATCATATACTGTTCAAACATTTGGGATCCGTAAAGAAGACTTTTTTTGCACATTAAGACTGCATTTATTAGATTACAAAAAAAAAATAATTTTCAAAAATTCCAGGTAAAAAAATGGCAGCTGTGGTTGACAGACCTTTACAATTAAAAAATACTGTAGCAACATTTTAGATTTTACAGATTTAAGTTACATTTACAGTAAATAATCGTATTTCATGAACTAATGTTAAATTACCAACCTATTGAAATATCTAACTAATATCTGTTATGTACCTTTGACTGAAAACCACCAATCACAGTGGCGATGAGAGTCACATTAATCAAACCTTTTAAGAGGCCAATACTAATATATCCACAGTGTCATTCACACAGACACTAAACACCATAATGGTAACACATGACATTTTTAAAATGCAATAAACATTAATTTAACAACATTAAATGTAACATAAAACCTGAATGTATATAGCTGATCAGAAAAGAAAAAAAAAACTGAAAAAAGAGAAAAACTAAGAAACAGTTATTTCAAACAAAATACATCAAATGTGAAGAGTCACGCAGAAAATTCTGGGAATGTCAATTTATGTTTTTTTTTTCTTTCATAAAATGAACGACTTCCAGGGTTTCACTTCCAAAAACTGTAAATGTAACGGTATTTTACAGTAAAATTACATTAAATGTAAGGTTAGATCTATATCAATTATTCACTGTATTCAATACAGACACCTTCTGTTAACCAGTTAGCTGTGTTTAAACATACCATTTTTACAGTCTTTTACCGTTAAAATTATGATATAATACGATTCTTTTTTTTACAGTGATTGTGAAATATTTTTACAATTTATACGAGCTGTTTTCTGTTTTTAAGATTCTTAAAATGTAATTTATTCCTGTAATGACAAACTGAATTTTCAGCATCATTACTCCAGTCAGTCACATGATCCTTCAGAAATCATTTAATATGCTGATTTGCTGCTCAATATCATCATCCTTATAATTGATGTTGAAAACAGCTGTGCTGCTTAATATTTGAAACCACTTTTTTCATGATTATTTGATGAATAGCAAGTTAAAAAGAACACTTTATTTGAAATAGAAATATTTTCTAACATTATAAATGTCTTTACTCTCACTTTGGACAATTGAATGCCTCCTTGCTGAATAAAAGACACCAACCGTTGGATGAGTGGTGTATATTTGCTGTTGTTAACATGCCATCTTGAATAAAATGTCTCTAGTCTCCTAAGATGAGTCATTCTTTGCATTATAGCATTGAAGCAGAGAGGATTCCACTGCCAGACTAAATAGTTTAGATTAAGGAAGACTGTGTGCGTTTACAGAGACACAAAGGTGGAGACCTCTGGGCCACACGAAGATGACCACTACGTCAAAGTTCACAGTCAAGTGGTCTCACGGTCACAGTCAGGTCTCCGGGGTCAAGCAATGCACAAACACATCTGTAAAGGCAAAGCACAAGACCAATAAATCACAGCTGGAAATCCTGTTCCTTGAACGTTGGTAAAGGATGTTGCAAGAGTGGTTGTTGTGGATCATTTAAATGGCACAGAAGGCTCTGGCTAATGTTAAGGAGGTCAAAAGAAGCAGCTGTCAGTTCAAAAAATATGAAAAGGTGTCAACTACAGATAGAAAGTCAGCCTCAGGCCGAGCAAACTTCATATCACACCTGTGTAAGTGGCCTTATTTCAGGTGAACAGCTTCCATCTTAAACAATCACATACCTCTTGTCAATGGTGACATTAAAGTATTTTTACTCCGTTGGCACATTTTTTCAGTATCTGTACTTTATTAGAGCATTTTTACTATATTCAAAAGCATCTTACTTTTTTACTGCACTACATTTCAGAAGAAAAAAAAACTTTTTTTTTTTGTTATTTGGAACTGAAGAAATCAATAGACATGTAGAAATCAACAGACAATAGATATGTCTGTGTGATATGTCAACAGACAATAAATATGAACAAATTATTATTTTGAGACAATTCTTTTCATTAACTTGAAAAGTTAAAACAGTTCAGATATCACGTTGAATTATTAATTTGTGAATTTAAATGATCCATTTGCAGTTAGTGAATATAAAAGGTCTGCAAAGTTGTAATGATCAAAGTGCACAACAAAAAAAGTGTAGGGGCCCCTCAGTTATAGGAACTAGACCCCAGGGCGGTCCCCAGAGAATTTTCACCTATGGACATTTTCCTGGTTGCATTTGCACCAGAAACTTGACGTGACATAAGTGGCCGTCACTTTCGTCCTGCACCTCTGGTTGTCCTGCGGAACTATTTTTGCCTGAGCACACATCACTTCCATTCTCTATCTTCATTAGTTTATTATCTGTTTAACGGTCATACGATGGTATTAGATAGAACTGTTAAACAAGTAAGTAAATTGTATAAGAAAAAGTATTATAGCTTTAGCCATGTAGTTGATTCCCAATGTTGCTAACTGAGCAGAAATACAGAATCATGTTTCCTCCTTAAAGGTTAAAAAGTGCCTGGACTTTGGTGTTGGTCCTTCTATCTCTGTTTTCCCCTATTGTGGAGTTAGTTTGTGGAGTAAGTATATTTAAACTGTGTTTACACAACTTTTAAAAATAAGTAAGGCATTACAATATTGCGTTACTCCCTAAAGTTATGTTACTTTGGCCCCGTCCACACGAAGCCAGCGCTTTCCTAATCCGATCTTTTTTTCCCCTCGTTTCAAGAAATATCTGCGTCCACACGAGATTACGAAAACGGACTAAAAATGATGTAGTTTGCATGCCAGGCCAGTGTGTAGCGCTGTAATTCTGCTACAGAAATACACTAAAAACGGAGAAGAAGAGTTGTGGCTAGGCAGGGGTATAGCAGTGGTCGGAGGTGAGGCAAAATCTCACAATAAAATAACAATAAATACATTTGCTACTTAACAGATGTGTTTTATTAATGCCTACACCTACCCCAACCCAAAACATACCATAATATATGATACTACATATGATATACAATAATGCAGATACGTTAATTAAATGAGGCGATATTGATGTGTGCATGCCCAGTGCCCGTAGCTTTATCCCTTAACTCTTCACGGTGCCGGACGTAGTGTGATGACATCACCGTTTCAGAAAATATACGGATTCGCTGTACACACAAAAACGGAACATGATCGTTTTCAGATTTACCCACTGTGGGACCCGTTTTCGAAAAATATCGGATTCATGCTTTTAAAACGCCGGATCCGTGTGGACGAAACGCTGATACGGTACAAAATTTATACGTATACAGCTTAACGCGTCTTCGTGTGGACGGGGCCTTAGTTACTTTTTACTAAGTGCTTGATTGTATTTTTTTAACCCTTCAGACAACAACAAAATTCTATTTTATGTAATTTTTTTTCATATTTAAGCCAGGAGGACACTGCGATTTTGCCCACGATTTGGCCGCCTGAGACAAATTTGGCAAATCCTAAAAGTTTCCTCTGATCCTCTGACGTCTTTGATCCTTAGTTTGACATGTTCACCGTCAGCCGATTAATGACCACTGCAATCACTCAGACGAAATTCTGGCAGTGTCAGAAGACGAACTATAACCAAAACGAGAGCTACAGATTTCTTTGTAGCCACCATTTCAGTCCCGCGTTTAATGCAGCTCACTGTCACCAAACACGTAAATTCATTGATAATATAAAACTCTGGACGAGTTTTCTTGTGTGCGTCCGTCTTTAGCGCGCCTTGACTATCATGCAGTCTGAATTAATTACAACTGAGATCTTACAGTGTGACATGGCTTACATCGGGAATCATGTTCGTACAGTCTGACAAGCAAAATGCACAGTGTGCAGGACAGGAGTGACATGCGTGACAGGAGAGCTGTCAGTCAATAAATAGGAAAACAACTTTACTTAAATATGCACTATGCAACTTTCCGTCCACTAGAGGTCGCCTTTTCAAAACAAAGGCATAGTTTAATGACGGCAAGTTTGAGCGCAGTATCTAGGGAGATGTGGTCTTCACCTCACAGCCGGTGGAAAAAAGGACACAGGTCATGTTGATGGATGCAGTTATTAACATTACTGTAGTGTAAAGCAGAGCAGAACCGAGTGTTGTGGAGCTGAGCACGGCTGCTGGAGCGATTGTTACACAAATACGTGAGCACCGGGACTTTTATTATGACGGGACGGGACGGGACACAGTCGCCGGGCGCCCACACTTCCGCTTTTCCGGTCATGATTATAAGGTAAAGCAGCTCTGTTTATCATATTAGACACATTTAAGTGTGCTTAAAATGATGTTATGACGTTACTCTGTGCGTTCGCTCGGCGTTGCTGTGACATGTTCACACTGCTAAGAGTAAAGCGCTTCTGTCAAATAAAACCGAGGGTAACGCAGATATGACACGATTGACAGGCGACCTCCTCAAACGCTATGCTGATACGCCCCAGTTCATTAGTTAAAATAACAATTTTCTCACAATTTACAAATAGTTGGAAACATTTGGGATATTGTAAGTACTCAACTAAAAAATATATATATATAACACTGGCCTAGTGGTTTTTGGATATTTTAATGCAAAAATACTACATAGTGCACATTTAAAGGTGCACTATGCAGCTTTCCGTCCTCGGGAGCGCCTATTCAAAACAAATCGTAGTTTGATGACGCAAAGTGTGAGCGCAGCATCTTGGGAGATGTGGTCTTCTCATCACAGCCGGTGGAAAATAGGACTCGGGCAGAAATCACGTTCATGCATGCGGTTATTAACGTTACTGTAGTGTAAAGCAGAGCAGGACCGAGTGTTATGGACCTGAGCACAGCTGCTGGAGCGATTGTTAAACAAATACCCACCTTGCGAATACCGGGACTTTTATTATGACGGGACGGGACTCATTTGCCGGGCGCCTGCACAGATCCGCTCTTCCGGTTATGATTTTGAGGTAACGCAGCTCTGTTTATCATATTAGATACATTTAAGTGTTTTCAAAAAGATGTTATGACTTTACTCCATGCGCTCACTTGTTCACACTGCTAAGAGTAAAGCGCTCCTGCGAAATAAAATCCGAAACCGAGGGTAACGCAGATATGACGCAATTGACAGGCGACTCCCTCAAATGCAATGCTGAAACGTCCCTGTCCTCAGTTAGAATAGCAATTTTCTCACAATTTGCAAATAGTTGGAAACTTCTGGGATATTGTAGGTACTCAACTGAACAAAATATATAACACCGGCCTAGTGGTTTTTGGATATTTTACTGCAAAAATACTACATAGTTCACCTTTAAAAAGTAATCAGATTACATAACTTGCTTTACTTGCAAATTAATGTATTACACCCAAAAGCCCATTTTGTCTCCTAAAAGAAAGAATCAATTCTGAACTGCTGAAACGAGTCATCAGCAAAGACTTCCTTTTACATGTCTATTCGGAACAATGTAACAAATTGACTGTGTGAACAACGTTTAATTTGACCCACCCTCAAACCCTGTAGTTGTAGCCGAGGCCTGAAAGAGTTTGGTTTGTGTTGTCGGCGCGTTGATAAGATGCTATTTTTAGGGCTGCAAATCCACTTTGTATGCACTTCAAAATAATGACGACTCGCGCTGGAACTGATATGGAAAAACTGGTGCCATCATTCCTGTTCATATCATAGTGCAAGTGCTAGCCTCTGGAGCTGAAATTCAGTTATGGTAATAGGCATTGTTTCCAACATACTGTAAGCGGATGACCAACAAGACCGGACCATCTGACCAATTAGAGCACTAGGCTCGTGAAACGAAAGGGTTTAGAGAGATTAAATCTTTGAATTAACCATTTTCAGACTCATTGATAAATGAGGTGATGTGTATATTATGAGGAAATGAGGAAAAAAGTGTTTTTTGACCTTGGATGCATGTAAACCTATTGTAGGAGACCTCAGTCTAAAACAAAACAAGACCCTTTAAAATTGCATAAATGCTTTAAAGCTACACTGTGTAACTTTCTTAGTTTATTCTTTACTAAAACACTTAGTTCTTTCAAAAATATATGTGCTCATTACTTTATATTTACTTCTTTCAAGTAATAAAGTATTCTCATAAGTTTATAATATGAAAACACATACAGATGAGGGGTTCGAATGCCGGTCGCCATGTTGGCCCTCCATCTTGAAAGTACATTAGCCTAAGAGGGACATACCCGTAAATTCAAGCTTCGCCTTTCGCGTTTTAACACTCGATGGCGCCGTGTCGAATGTGAAGAGGGGGATTGGTTGAGACTGCTCACATCAACTGATCTCTGCTCACGGAGAAAATTATATAGCCTACAATTTAAATTTTGCCCTACACTAGTGATGTCGTACAGTATACAGAATAACGATAGCAGTGATGAAAGTTACTTTACTAAGATTAGCTTGCATTCGTCTGGGAATCTGATAGCTGATGTTAGCAATGAAATGGTAAAAAAATAACAAAAGCGTAAAACTATTATTCATTTTACATAGATTTTTATAACGTACATGTTAACAGACAAGTTAAATAATTGCAAATTATAATAGTTTTCTAAAGTTACCTCATCACTTGAAGGAACACTCATGGACAAGGTCGAACTGGAAGCCATGTTAATCTTGGACTAAATTGGCCACTGTAGGAGAATCTGTAAGAAAATCTGAATTGAGAGGAACAGAAACTAATATTCACTGGATATTCTTATACCTTTTCACCGCTAGATGGGGGAAAATATCACACAGTGGAACTCTCGGCTTCAACAACCCCATTCGAAACCAATCTCAAGTTATACAAGACTACATTCCGAACAAAGCATAATATTGTACTTTTTTTTGCACTACGTTTTGGGAAAAAACATGCTGTTCATTGTTATTTCGAATTGGGGGAAAAAAATGTGATATGTGAATCAATCTTTTGACACAATTCTTTCAATTGATGGATCAAACGTTGGAATTTGACTCATCTGATTGCAATGGTCTACAACCCATTCAGCGATCCGGTTGGAACAAATCTCCTTGTTATAATTTAAGGGAATTATCACTGAAAGGTTTTTCATCTTCATTTTACATTTGCTACTTAATATATACTGTCTTTTTGTGTATTTCTGAGCATAGATCTGGATTAAAATGATTCCAATTCATGAATGCTCTTTTATATTTACACATTATTGTACTTTAATGCAGACTATTGTAGAAGGGAAAGCAACATTCAAAAAGGAAAGTGTAAACAGGTTATATTTGTTAAATTATACTGTAACGCAAATGTGCTCAGGTAAACTTTTGTTTTTGTTTTATACAAAATATATATTTTACTAAATATTTGGGACTCTAAAAGGGCTAGAAAAACAAAGCCACATGTCTAAGCAAGTTGTGTTCCACATTTGAATATCACCAAAACTGAGTCCGCTAAAAGCGTGTAAAGTACCGTTTCCATTGTAACGCAATGTCCAATTTCAAATCGGTTTTCACAGAGTAAAGTTTGTGTTTAAGCTTATAATTGATACCTAATGTATGATGATTGCTATACAGTTATGTGAAAAAGAAAGCTCTTTTGAATTAAGCCTGTATGGTTTTTCTTCACCCCATAATTCAATAGCTTGTAAATCCAGCTTTAGCAGCAATAACTTTAAGTAATCACTTTCTATATGAATTTATCAGTCTCTCACTTTATTGTGAATGTATTTTCGTCCGCTCTTCTTGGCAACGTTGCTTCCGTTCTTAGAAGTTCGTGGTCATTTGTTTATTCATAGCTCTCTTAAGGTCCTGTCACAACATTTCAACCTGTTGACATCTGGACTTTGACTGGGCCACTGCAACAGCTCGATTATTTTCCTTTTCAGCCATTTTGTTGTATATTTGTTGGTGTGCTTGAAATCATTGTCCTGCTGCATGGCCCAATTTTGGCTATTTAACTCATTGAGAATTCTTTGGTGTGCAGAGAAGTTTATGGTCAACTCGATGACTGCAAGGTGCCCTGGTCCTGTGGCTGCAAATCAAGACCGAATCATCACCCCTCCACAACAGTGCTTGGCAGCTGGTGTAAGGTGTCTGTGCTGTGTTTGGATTTCACAAAACGTGACGCTGTGCATTATGGCCAAACATCTCCACTTTGGTCTGTCCAAAGGACTTTGTTCCAGAAGTCTTGTTGTTTTTCCAGATGCATCTTGGCAAATCTAAGCTGTGTGACCATTTTCTTTTTTATACAGAAGAGGCTTTCTCTTAGTAGCCCTTCCAAACATGCCATACTTGTTCAGTCTTTTTCTAATTGTATGAACTTTAAGATTTAATAAGTTAACTGAGGCCTGTATAGTCTGAGATGTAGCTCTTGGGTGTTTTGCAGTTTTTCTGAGCGGTGCGTGGTCTGACCTTGGAGAGAATTTGCTGGGACGTCCGCTCCTGTGAAGATTGGCAACTGCCTTATTTTTTTTCCGCTTGTGAATAATCGTCCTGACTCTAAAAGGATAGACATCAAATTGTTTGGAAATGGCCTTATAATCTTTTCTGGATTGATGGGTCTAGAATTATTGCTGAGGTGTTTCCTTGGCATTGTAATAAAGGAGCTGTATGTAAGAAATGTATTTCAATTAATCATAAAATGGCCCTGATATGTCACTAGACATTAAGAAATCATGTTCATTTCAAATATTTATACCACTGACAACAGTAGTCCGGCCAGGATATTGTCATTTAAAAGTTGTTGTTGCAGCCCTCAACTGATGTTGAGTTGATGTTGACATGTTGTGTTTTGGCCTGAAGCTCCACCCTCCACCTATCGACCAATCACAAAGTCAGTTGTGTTTCTGCATCCGGGTTGCCAGCTCTGCTCTAGTTACCACAGCTGAAGCTGCAAACCTCGAGTCAGGGGGGAGGGGGAGAGGGGATACACCGCTCTACAGTCATTTGAAAGTGATTGCAGTACCAGTTTTGGCCACAGTCTTACATACGTTTCCTTTAACACACACCTGCATGCACCAGACTAGCAAACTGCCAAAACGTCTGCTTTTATAGAGTTGGTCACGCTTGCTGTTGATCAATAAATGAAAAGACATTTAATTAGCAGAGCTAGACAGCTTAACCTCTAAATTCCTATAGAAGCAATAAGGTGTACTCACATTTAGGCTACATTACGTTTACATTTAATCATTTAGCAGACGCTTTTCTCCAAAGCGACTTACAAAAAGGGGAAAGTAATAGAAGCAAAGAAACAAACAAGGGCAACAACCTGCAAGTGCTGTAAGAAGTCTCAGTTAATCGAGCACAATACACAAACAATTCCCCCCCCCCCCCCCCCAGACAAACAAACAGAAAATTTAATTGGATAGTTCAGTGCTAGTCTTTATTGGTCAAGTGCAGTTGGACTTTTATTTTTGTATTATAGCCTGGATGCCAGCCGAACTTAGCCCCGCCCAAAATTCTTTAGGTCGGGCAGTTCGGTCTGGCCTCGCTCCATAGAGGAGTAATTATCCCCGAACAGAAACTGTTCGGACCAATGAAATCATCAGGGCGGGCTTTACACGATGATGGACAGATGATCAACAGTAACGTAACCATGCACGTCATCAAAGGGGCTTGGATAATATTTGTTCAAATCTTAAATGGAGAGCTTGTTTGTATATGCATTCACCTTCACAATTTCTCTCAAAAATGATGATCATGTTGGGTAAGTACTCTGTGTATCATTCAATTATTTTATTTTTTTACAACACCGGCAAAGATCGTGTATTCCAGCCTGATTTCAGCGTGCGTGCAGACAGGGTTGCCAAGTTTTTACAAGAAAACCTGCCAACTACTATCCCTAATAGCTTCTCGGGGGGTTCTCCGGGGAAAAAAAGGTGTTTGGGGGGGTTAAATGTGTGTTATTTTGGCAAGGTTCCCTGCTAAAATTCGCACTCATGGGTCTATATATCACATAATAGTCGCTTCAACCCGCGGACATAGAAAACTACCCACGGAAAAAAACGCAGACTTGGCAACACAGTGCAGTTGAGCTCTGTTGACGTCGCTTTGTTGCTCTGATTGGTTTTAGGTCTATCCAATTCAGGTCTTTCCTGGTTCGGTTGGAAGACGCCCCATAGTTACAGCCCAATGGAGCAGTTTCAGACTCATATTCTAACTAGAATTGAGTATGACCACGTCAGGCTATTTGTATTATGTCCTGATACGTAAAACCATTGAATTCTCCTTTTCTAATAACTGTATATGTGATTGGGGGAAAAAAGGCAATAAAAAAGCATGTCAAGTGGCCATGCTAATGGACAAAATAAACTCACGCAAGAACAGGACCGGAGACGACGCAAACACAACCGGAGAGTAGCTTTCATTTCTGTTCTGACAGACACAACTCCTGATGAGTGTGTGTTAGAAATCAGGGATATTTGTGCATGAGTCACTCAAAGCTTGATCTCACATAACCGAACAATTGTGTGGAAGAACACAACAACGGAGGACAATACAGCGACTCATATACAACTATCCCAAAGGGCTTAACAATGTTGGTCAAAGAGCCTTGGTGCTATAGTGACACCAATTGGGCCATTGGCTTGGCTGATCGGGATCTTGCATGCAAAAATGCTGAGCATTAAATGCAATAAAACTACTTCAGCGTGTGTGTGTGGTAAATCAATGGAGAAAAACCCAAACAAACAAGTGTCTCATGAGACACGTCTCCTACCAGGCCGTAAGGGCTCTTTATTAGAGTTAGAAGAAAAAGCAAACACTCCACTGTCTGTCAGCACTCCAACGACTAGAGCCACACACACTTTCTCACATTTTCCCACTTAGGATACTACTCCAAGCCTCTCTCTGACTCAGCTGATCAAACATCAGCCCAGGCACATGTTCTAAAACAACAATAACATCACCTAATTCTCTACAAATACCTCATTTACCATCTCTGACTCCTCAAAGAACTGCGTAGGGCTGATCGCTGGATGGATCAGGAACCATAAACACCTCCTCATAATCCCCTACAGACTCTGCCGGGGAAGCTCATCAGCACCATTGTGGGCAAGCTCGTGCGGGCCACCCGCGACACGGATGGGAGGAGAGACATAAACGAACGCTAGGGTGGGGTGAAACACACCATCACACACTCTCAGACATTCAAAGAGTGTTCATTAACACTCCCTGTTTGAACAGATGTCTAACAAGAGTATACGTCTGGAGTAGCGAATAAAGACTGTATAAAAAATATAATTAAGCACCTGCAAAACGAAACCAGCAGCAAAACCACACAGATTTTGTATTTTGAATCCCACTTTGTACATCTATTTACAGTGTTCTCATTAAATCCTGTAGTACTTCAAAAGAGAGAACAATGATGTCTAACTTCCCTAGTAAAGGGGATACGGATGCTTTCCAAAAGCAAATGATTCAGTGTCCTGCAATGTGTTTTTTTGTGTGTTTTTTTGCACCCATGATAATAGAAAGTCAGTTGAAGGATATGAACCCACGGGAAATGTCTGGCGTTAGACTGTGTTTTAGGCAGAAAGGTTCACTCCAGACCTGATTTCCATGTCAGGTTTGTATTCAAATTTAATAAGTTCTTAGAAATGGCAGACTAAAGACAACATCACCTTGACGTTCAAGGTTAATATCAGAAAATAAACTGTGCAAAAGCATCTAGATATATAAATCTACAGCTTACACTTGAATTGAACCAAGCATGAATGGAAATCACTCTTTTTCCCATTTGCAGGTAACTCACAGAGAGATCCATGTGCAGTAGACCAGCTCTTCCACCTGGCAGACTGACAGTCAAGTTCACGTTCAGCCGGCTGGGCATGTGGCTCTCAGGAGCGGGACTCATGGTTCTTCATCTGTCATCTGCTCTCTTTCATAGCTTTGGAGAAAAGGGAGGATTTTGAACTCTTATCATAAACGGCATGTTGTTAGCTACCTGTTATCATTAGGACATTATTGGGAAAAGGTTTTATTAAGTAAAATATTTTTTTAAGTACATTTTATAAAAAAAATATTTTTTAAGTAAAACGTATTTGGACACTTAACAATGCACTTAAAACATATTGCATTAGTGTATCATATGTAAACCAATAGGCATTTTTAAGATTTCCATAATGAATGTATACAAATATGAAAAGCAATTGTGTATATATTTTATGTAATTGTATATATTGTTTGTAACAATTTAATCTTTCTTTAATGTTTTCCTTAAACATGTGAACATGTACATATATATTCACCTAAAGGATTATTAGGAACACCTGTTCACAACAACCAATTACATGGCAGTTGCTTCAATGCATTTAGGGGTGTGGTCCTGGTCAAGACAATCTCCTGAACTCCAAACTGAATGTCAGAATGGGAAAGAAAAGTGATTTAAGCAATTTTGAGCATGACATGGTTGTTGGTGCCAGACGGGCCGATCTGAGTATTTCACAATTTGCTCAGTTACTGGGATTTCCACGCACAACCATTTCTAGGGTTTACAAAGAATGGTGTGAAGAGGGAAAAACATCCAGTATGCGGCAGTCCTGTGGGCAAAAAAGCCTTGGTGATGCTAGAGGTCAGAGGAGAATGGGCCGACTGATTCAAGCTGATAGAAGAGCAACTTTGACTGAAATAACCACTCGTTACAACCGAGGAATGCAGCAAACATTTGTGAAGCCACAACACACACAACCTTGAGGCGGATGGGCTACAACAGCAGGAGACCCCTCTTTTTCCAATTGTTAGTGGAGATTAGTGGTACCTGGTGGGGTCTTCTGCTGTTGTAGCCCATCCACATTTTTCCATTGAAGACTGGAAAAATGTTGCCTGGTCTGATGAGTCTCGATTTCTGTTGAGACATTCAGATGGTAGAGTCAGAATTTGGCGTAAACAGAATTAGAACATTGATCCATCAAGCCTTGTTATCACTGTGGAGGCTGCTGGGGGTGGTGTAATGGTGTGGGGGATGTTTTCTTGGAACAATTTAGGCCCCTTAGTGCCAATTGGGCATCAGTTAAACGCCACCTGAGCATTGTTTCTGTCCATGTCCATCCCTTTATGACCACCATGTACCCATCCTCTAATGGCTATTTCCAGCAGGATAATGCACCATGTCACAAAGCTTAAATAATTTAAATAATTTAAAATTGATTTCAAATCAATGAACATGACAATGAGTTCACTGAACTAAAATGGCCCCCACAGTCACCAGATCTCAACCCAATAGAGCATCTTTGGGATGTGGTGGAACGGGAGCTTCGTGCCCTGGATGTGCATCCCACAAATCTCCATTAACTGCAAGATGCTATCCTATCAATATGGGCCAACATTTCTAAAGAATGCTTTCAGCACCTTGTTGAATCAATGCCACGTAGAATTAAGGCGGTTCTGAAGGCGAAAGGGGGTCAAACACAGCATTAGTATGTTCCTAATAATCCTTCATTGAGTGTATATACAGTCGTGGTCAAAATTGTTGGTACCCCCTGGTAAATATGATCAAATATGTCTGTAAAAAATAAATCTGCATTGTTTATCCTTTTGATATTTATTTAAAAAATAACAAAAATCTAACCTTTGATTAAAGTAAAAGAATTGAAAATGGGGGGTAAATCACATTATGAAATAAATGCTTTTCTCCAAAACCCGTTGGCCACAATTGTTGGTACCCTTTTATTAAATACTTTTTTGCAACCTCCTTTTCCCCAAGATAACAGCTCTGAGTCTTCTTCTATAATGCCTGATGAGTTTGGAGAACACCTGAATAGAGATCAGAGACCATTCCTCCATACAGAATTTCTCCAGATCCTTCAGATTCACAGATCCATGTTGGTGCTTCTTCTCTTCAGTTCAGCCACACATCTTCTATAGGGTTCAGGTCAGGAAACTGGGACGGTCATGGCAGAAGCTTCATTTTGTGCTCAGTGACACATTTGTGTGTTGATTTTGATGTTTGTTTTGGATCTTTGTCCTGATGGGAGATCCAACCACGGCCCGTTAAAAGATTTCTAGCAGAATCCATCAGGTTTTGATTTTTTATCTTTTGGTATTTGCTAAAATCCATGATACAGTGTATCAGAACAAGATGTCCAGGACCTCGAGCAAAAAAAAAAGCTTTTTTATAGTTTCATCTGACCACAGAACCAGGTCCCTTTTGACTTTCCAGTCGTGTCTGACAACTGAATGTGCTGGAGTTTGTTTCTGGATGAGCGAGGAGGATTTTTCTTGAATCCCTCCCAAACAACATGTGGTGATGTAGGGGTCGTTTGCATTTTTTTTTAGGCTTTCTGACCCCAAGACTCAACTAATCTCTGCGATTCTCCATCTGTGATCCTTGGAGAGTCTTTGTGCACTCAAACGTTCCTCCTCGCAGTGCATTAGGACAATACACACACACACACGTCCTCTTCAGGCAGATTTGTAACATCTTCAGTTAAATGGAGCTTGTTAATTATTGCCCTGATGGTGGAAATGGGAATTTTCAATGCTTTAGCTATTTTCCTACAGCCTCTTTCTATTTTGTGAAGCTCAACAATCTTTTGCTGCAAATCAGAACTATATTTTTTCACTCATTGTGATAAATGATTAAGGGAATTTGGCTTTTATGCCTCCTTATATTTATACTCCTGTGAAACAAGACATCATAGCTGGACAATTTCATGTTCCGTGTCACCTTGGTGTGCTAAAAAATGTAAATATTAATGTAAATATACTTCAGAGATATTTTACTCTTTTAAAATTCTAGGGGTACCAACAATTGTGGCCAATGTGTTTTAGAGAAAAGCATTTATTTCAAAATGTGATTCACCCGCCATTGCCAATTATTTTACTTAAATGAAAGATTGAATTTTTGTGGTAGTATATATATATATATATATATACAGTATGTCTCTCTACTATAAATTACCAAATACTTTTAGCGCCACATTAGAGGTTGTTCTCATAAAAAAAGGAACATTTAACCCTCTTGCCCAAATATCAGTATGCAGGTAAAGTGAGAGCTCCTCCATGTACACCCTTGGCAATTGTTCGGAAACTTAAAGTCAAAGGTCACATGTGCACCTGCGTCTTAGACCAAACACTGAACTTGCCACCAACAGAGATCTTTCAATTCTTACGGCTTAGAGGTGCAGCTCCTTCATTCCTGAGGACACCAGCAGAGGAATTCCACAATCCACACAGAGGACACAGGAATTAGGCATCTAAATCTAGATAGCTTTTCAGAAGGTAATGACTAACTTTAGAGCACCCAAGAAAGAACGTAACATGTTAACACATTTGCGATGAGACTAAGGAGAAAAAAGGACAGTAATGCACTTACAATGGAAATCAATGGTACAAACCATTCTATAAGATTAAAAAGTATGCATGTGTATAAAGCAGTCTTCATTTCTTCAATAAAAAATATATTTGAGCTTTAAAGGTGTCTAAATAGTCTTTTAAGTACTGGAGCTACTATTTTGACTGGTTGTGCATTGTAGTCACTGTGGATAAATATTTTTTTTTAATATTAACTTATGGTATATACATGTTTCTTGATCAAATCAGAATGATTTTGAAGGATCATGTGACACTGAAGATTAGACAAAAACAGGAAAAAGCATGCACATTACTGGGCAAAATATGCTCAAAGTTGGGTGTTCAACAAAAGAAAAAAAGCTTGTGTTGCTCAAAATGTAACCCATGTGTGAGTCCACTATTAACTATTATTTTTATTTTTTTTATAATAATATTTTTGATTATTATTATATTTTGTATTTTTACAGTGTAGATTAGAGTAATGATTCTCTAATACCTCAGCTATGCATTATATGAATTAATAAATATTTAAATAAAAATACAATTAATTTAGCTTGTAATATTTCAGATTATTACCTTTTACTGTATTTTCCATGCAGTAAATGCAGACTTGTTAAGCATAAGAGACTTCTTCCAAAAACATAAAAAATATTACCAACCGTAAAACTTTTGGATGATAGTGTGCTTTTTTTTTTTTTTTTTTTTTTACAAACTAGTCAAAAAACTAAAAATAAATAAATACAAAATCATGTTAACCCAGAACCAGGTACAATAAAAGTTTCTTCACCCAAGCAAACTACCTCATGAACAGTTAAATGTGAAGAAACATCAATGTCACTTGTTCTTTTGAAAATAACCTCTACCTCTTTTAATTAATTCCCTGCAAATTCCATTATAATTCTACAGTATATTTCTGCTTTATATAGCATACCTGTACATACATTTTTTTTTTTACATACACATATGTGTATCTTATTCATATATCTTTATTTTACTTTCCGTGTGCTGTTGCTCTCTGGAAGCTTCTGTCACCTAAACAAATTCATTGTGTGCAATGAAGCTCTTTCTGATTCTGAACATTCATTTAAAACCAATTAAATAAGAGTTTACAGATAAATAATTGAAATCACACAGACATCATCTTATGCAAGCCAGGGAAATTCCTGCACTGCTAATTTATTGGAAGCTGGGGAACATAAGGAACGGGGCAGTCGGGCTTCTGTCAGTAAAACTCCATACATGTTCAACTGCCACGTGTGTTTCAGTTGAAACTCTCAAAAACAAGAGCACAGAGCAAACCAAGATACATTCTAGCGTCCATCAAGAAATAATTCAATCCAATTCATATTCATTTAATCACTCAGAAGAACCTCAACAGATATAGAATCTAATTGAAATGAAACTCAGGTCATGTGATCTGTAAGGCATTGTTGACCGGTTAATACTAATGCTGGCCAGAAAAGGACTGGATGTCTTTCTAAAGCTGTTATACAGATCTATGCGATGTCCCCTAGAGACCCTTAAAACCATTTCTAGAAGTTGTGAAGGGACAATGATCTCCGCCTTAAAACTTTGGAACAACTGCAGGAACATGTCCCACAAATGCTGACGAAACGTCACCGCCAAATTCTACAAAAATACCTCTAACATAGATATCTTTCATTATCTCTGAGTGCTATTCATCCAGAGTAGGCAATAAATTACTGTACAGGTCTACATTCTGACATGAACAATGATTTAAATGACATTTCAGATCTCTATTTGAATGTACAGATATGTCTTCAATTGTGCGTATTGGTTTTGGCTGGTGTATAAGAAAAAAAAAAGTATGTTTCAGGTTTGCTCTTCTGGGTACTGTTTAGATGAAAAAAGGAATAAGAGAAGTCTAGAGGCTCTAATGCTCACCCACACATTTAAAGGACCCCTCATTAGCATAACAAGTCAGGAGAGGCCTCTGATGCCCTCTTGTGGGACTCAAAACGATGTTTTTTAGGGGGGCTGAGTGCACAAAAACTTGAGCCGTCACAGTGAAAACTTAGGTCATGATTATTACACAGGAAAGCATTGAAATGCTGAATGAAAAGAAGTAAACAGACATGAGTGTTTGGACTCTATATGTGCGTATCATTTATTAAATCAGTCCACTTTCAGCTCGAGTGCTTATCTGGTTGGTTATGCTAGAGAAAGCCAGGGTCTTGCCATCCACAAGCAGCTACTTCTCTCCGTCCCTCTGGATCCTGCGTTTCTCGTGCTGGTGTTTGGTGATAATGTACTTGAAGAACTCGTAGACAGACCAGCTGATGGCAGTCGAGGGCATCTGGTATATGACCCTGGCCTGAACGCCTTTGAAGTAAGCCGGCAGGCCGCCAAGCCTGTAGACAGTCCGGAAGGCATGGCCGAGGCCTGAGATGTGTCTTCCGCTCTGGCTGACGGAATCGAGAGCCAGAGACTCCTGCGTGTTCAGCAGCGTCTTGCAAACGTCCAGTGGCGTGGTGGCGGCGGCGGCGATGGCGCCCGCCAGCGCGCCCGACACCATGTGGGAGGAGGGGTTGTATTGTCTTTGGGGGTTCAACAGCTCCTGCAGGTATTCGTAGGTCATGAAGTGCAACGCTTGGAAGGGCACATTCATGGTGAGCTGCGTAGTGTAACTGCGATAAAAGGCCAACACCCCCTCCCTCTGCCACACGCAGCGCATACAGTCCAGAACGCCGCGGTATGGCGAGTTATACATCTGCATCCTCTGCTTCACCACTGAACAAGGGAGGTCATCGCAGTCGGCCAGACAGGAAACAAAAGAGGACAGGAAGGGGAACATTAATCAAGTGTGAGAAGTCAGGTCGTGACTGAAATACAGTAGGCCCATCAAAGCAGAAATGTCTGTTTCGCCCGGACATGAGCGGATCAAACGAGCCTCCTGTCTGACCTAGTCAAGCGGTCTGCAGGGAACAGACGAGGCGAAGGAGAGCAGGTGTCTACGCGAGGTCTTAGTCTGGCACCTGCCCTGCTTAACCTTGAGCCTCAAGAGCACAGAAACAGACACTGCCGTCTGACTGAGACTCGGGCCACTGGGGGATTTCGGTTAATGCTACTGTTTCAACATCGCACAGCTGTTAATTAGAGCAAGGCCGATCTTCTCCCACAAGGCAGTGTTTTTTTTTTGAAGGGAGTTGTTTTTTTTGCTAGTGAAATAGATTGAAAATAGATCTTTTCTGCCACCTCCTGGCTGGGAGTGCACAGTGAACTCCCAGACCAAGGGAGTCAAGGTTTGCTGCTCAATTTAAATGTTATTTCATCAATACAGAAATATTATATATATATATATATATATATATATATATATATATATATATATATATATATATATATATATATATATATATATATATATATATATATATATATATATATATATATAATGATTAACCAAACAAAAATAATAGTCTAATTGATTATCAAGCTGCAGTCCTACTAATTAGCATGGGACAGTTAGCTAGCTACATCAAAAAGTATCTTGATCCTTTTAATCTTTTTAACCTACCATAGTATGTGCACCAAAAATAATTTCCATAACATGGAATAAATCCCAAATAAAAATAAAAACAAAGAGGATCTATACAAATTACAGTATTATTCTGAAATACCACATTTTAAAATATCTAATATATAAAATCTACTGATGCACCCAATGGGATTATTTTATTTGTATTTTTTGTGGCCGATACCCATTTTAAAAACAACTATTGGCTGATTCCGATATTAGTCACTTGCCCTCTTATTTTAACTTTTGTCATTAAAATAGATTTTAATCCTGTTTTAAAGTTCAAAAATGCATAGATTAAGGTATAATATCTAGTGTATTGCTGCACCATAAAATAATTTTGGACCTACAGGTGGCCTTAAAGGGTTAGTTCGCCCAAAAAATAAAAATTAGCCCACGATTTACTTACCCTCAAGTCATCCTAGGTGTATAAGACATTCTTCTTTCAGACGAATAAAATGAGTTATATTAAAAAAGTCGATATTGCACACCAGTTACTCTTGTCAACTACGAGAGGCACTAAATTTTTCCTACAAGTTGAATATGGAAGGCGATTGGCCGGAGGCTAAATATGGATATTTTTCTTACACAAACTGACCCTTTAACTAATATGTACTAACATTAAAATGATTAATTTGATACAATGCACTTATTGGGTACATACATGTTTTTACACTGTACTTACATTTTAAAAGTAACCTGCATGGTTTTTACATCTGTAATTAATTTCTTTAGTTACATTTATTATTACACTGCTGTCCCCTTACACCTAACCCAGCTCTTTAACTTTACCCTTAAACTGACCCACACCACCACACCTGTCTCTAACTTTACCCTTAAACTGACCCATACCACCACACCTGTCTCTAACTTTACCCTTAAACTGACCCATACCACCACACCTGTCTCTAACTTTACCCTTAAACTGACCCACACCACCACACCTGTCCCTAACTTTACCCTTAAACTGACCCATACCATCACACCTGTCCCTAATTTAACCCTTAAACTGACCCACACCACCACACCTGTCCCTAACTTTACCCTTAAACTGACCCACACCATCACACCTGTCCCTAACTTTACCCTTAAACTGACCCACACCACCACACCTGTCCCTAACTTTACGCTTAAACTGACCCATACCACCACACCTGTCCCTAACTTTACCCTTAAACTGACCCACACCACCACACCTGTCTCTAACTTTGCCCATAAACTGACCCATACCACCACACCTGTCCCTAACTTTACCCTTAAACTGACCCACACCACCACACCTGTCTCTAACTTTACCCTTAAACTGACCCACACCATTACACCTGTCCCTAACTTTACGCTTAAACTGACCCATACCACCACACCTGTCCCTAACTTTACCCTTAAACTGACCCACACCACCACACCTGTCTCTAACTTTACCCTTAAACTGACCCACACCACCACACCTGTCCCTAACTTTACCCTTAAACTGACCCACACCACCACACCTGTCTCTAACTTTACCCTTAAACTGACCCACACCATTACACCTGTCCCTAACTTTACCCTTAAACTGACCCACACCATTACACCTGTCCCTAACTTTACCCATAAACTGACCCACACCATCACACCTGTCCCTAACTTTACCCTTAAACTGACCCACACCATTACACCTGTCCCTAACTTTACCCTTAAACCGACCCATACCATCACACCTGTCTCTAACTTTACCCTTAAACTGACCCATACCACCACACCTGTCTCTAACTTTACCCTTAAACTGACCCATACCATCACACCTGTCCCTAACTTTACACTTAAACTGACCCATACCACCACACCTGTCCCTAACTTTACCCTTAAACTGACCCACACCATCACACCTGTCTCTAACTTTACCCATAAACTGACCCACACCATCACACCTGTCCCTAACTTTACCCTTAAACTGACCCATACCACCACACCTGTCTCTAACTTTACCATTAAACTGACCCATACCATCACACCTGTCCCTAACTTTACCCTTAAACTGACCCACACAACCACACCTGTCCCTAACTTTACCCTAAAACTGACCCACACCATCACACCTGTCTCTAACTTTACCCTTAAACTGACCCACACCATCACACCTGTCCCTAACTTTACCCTTAAACTGACCCATACCACCACACCTATCCCTAACTTTACCCTTAAACTGACCCACACATCACACCTGTCCCTAACTTTACCCTTAAACTGACCCACACCACCACACCTGTCTCTAACTTACCCTTAAACTGACCCATACCACCACACCTATCCCTAACTTTACCCTTAAACTGACCCACACCATCACACCTGTCCCTAACTTACCCTTAAACTGACCCACACCACCACACCTGTCCCTAACTTTACCCTTAAACTGACCCACACCATCACACCTGTCCCTAACTTACCCTTAAACTGACCCACACCACCACACCTGTCTCTAACTTTACCCTTAAACTGACCCACACCACCGCACCTGTCCCTAACTTTACCCTTAAACTGACCCACACCATCACACCTGTCTCTAACTTTACCCTTAAACTGACCCACACCATCACACCTGTCCCTAATTTTACCTGTATCCACCTCAATATCAGCTAAATTGTTTTGCAATACAATATGAACACAATAAGTACATTCTACTTATATACATAGATGTTAAAGGGATAGTTAACCCAAAAATGAAGATTCTGTCATCATTTACTCACCTTTATGTTGTTCCAAACGTGTATGAGTTTCTTTGTTCTGCTAAACATACAAGACGAGATTTTGAAGAATGTTTGTAACAAAGCATATACAGCAACCATTGACTACCATAGTATTTTTCCCTACTATGGTAGTCAATGGTTGCTCTATCTGCTTGGTTACAAACATTCTTCAAAATATATTATTTTGTGAAGAAACAAACTCATGCAGGTTTGGAACAACTTGAGGGTGAGCAAATGATGACAATTTTCATTTTTGAATGAACTATCCCTTTAAGGCTACCTATAAAGTGGGACCATAAGTTCTATTGGACATGGAGTGGATCGATTTAACAAAGGGCAACATCATTTCATAAATACGACAGAACAAATATGCATTTGAAATAAACTGTGCTTTTCAGGTAGGTCTAATTTTTCATGTACAGAATTAATACATTATTTCTTATAAAAGTTACAAAAGTTATTTAGTTAAGAAGAGTGAGCAATTTTTTTAACATTTAACGATTAAAATTAAAGGTGCACTATGCAACTTTCCGTCCGCTGGAGGGCGCCTATTCTAAACAAAGGCGTAGTTTGAGGACGCAAAGTGTGAGCGCAGTATCTTGGGACATGTGGTCTTCACCTCACAGTCGGTGGAAAATAGGACTCGAGCAGAAATCATGTTGATGGATGCGGTTATTACGTTACTGTAGTGTAAAGCAGAGTAGGGCCGAGTGTTGTGGAGCTGAGCACGACCGCTGGAGCAATTGTTAAACAAACACACGGTTTGCGAGCTTTTACACAGACTTTTATTATGACGGGACGGGACACAGTCGCCGGGCGCCTGCACTATTTCCGTGTTTCCGGTTATGATAATAAGGTAAAGCAGCTCTGTTTATCACATTAGATACATTTAAGTGTGTTTAAAATGATGTTATGACGTTACATGGGCAAAACTTCTCACACAGTGAGTAGAACCGAGTTCTCGTTCCCCCCTCTTTTTAGCATCTTTTTTCTCTTTTTTAGCGTTACCTTTGATTAATTTACTACATATTTTCTGTACAAAATTATATCTATCAGAAAAAAATGACCCAAACTTTTGAATTGTAATATATATTAAATGATCTTAAATAGGAAATGGAGATTTAAGTTAATATACCTTCAGCTGGATTCATGGCAGCATCATGAAGTAATGTGGCAACACATCCAGCGGCCCCTGTAACACAGACCCTCAGATATTAGCCCCAAAATTAGGGCATGCACACAGTGGATATACAGTGATATACAACAGTCAGATATACAGATGGATCAGATCACGGGCAAAACAAAAACGGTTCAAAAACCTGAACAGCCACCAAATACCCCCTATGATTTAAGAGAGATTAGGGATTGACTGGATAAACTCTGGGGAATGTTGAGTCAGGAGAGAAAGAGTCTTTTGTTCAGGCATGTACTTCACTCATTGTGACTGTTTTACGGTAAAAAACTAAAACTGCCACTGCTACTTCTGAGAATACAATTAAAATACAAAAATGCTTACAGGACATGTATCATGAAGTCAAATAATTATCTACAGCCCTTGTCTGTGTATTCTACTGGTAAACGGGAATATGCCAGCAGTTACTTACCACCCTTTCACCCTGACCTGGAGGAAAGAGAAAGAAAAGAGACACTACACACAGCAACACCAACACCAACAATGGGTGCGTTTACATGCACGTTCTTAAGCCGAAAATGCCTTATAAGCCGACAATGAACATGGTCATGTAAACGCGGTAACCCGTTTTCTTTTATCGGAGTAAGGTCATAAACGGTCTAAGCATAAAACGGTCGGAACAGGTCGTTTTTTGCCTCTTACCCTGATTTCGTGCTGCATGTAATTGAAGGGCGCATATGTGATAGGAGACAAAAAAAACGCAAACTCAGAGCAGATTTAAACGCATCCAGACAGAGAGAGCTAGCGTTTTGCATTAAATAAGGGCATATACCACAAACGCAGACTCTTTTAATAGCCAGAAAATTGTAAAGATGTGTTCTCATCTAATGCCACAGAAGTAGAAGAGGTCCAGTCTAAACGCTGCATCTGTAACTGCACGAGGGATAATATGAGCCGCAAATCTCCCGCTGACACGGTGCACGCTTTATTTAACATCACAACTGACGGAACATTTGGAATACTCTTTGTCCGACATTATTATTTTTGACATCCCTACAATAAAATAACTCGGTTTATTAATGAAGTCATGTAAGCGAGGTTTACTTGCGTTGTCAGTTTACTGGTTTGCATGTAAACGGGGAAAACTGGTTATTTCAATAAGCTGATATTTGTGAGTTATCACCTTACTGATGTGCATGTAAACGCACTCAATGACTTTTACCATGAGCTTTACAGTGCTGAGTCTAAGGTCAAGATTTACTAACAGCTTGTGCTGGCACAAACCCTCTTTTAGTGTTAAAAAACTGTCACACTGTGAGACATTAGCAATGGAAAGGCGTTAACGATATACTTGTGCGTGACCTTATTGCATATGCATTTGTCAGACTACATCTAGCGTGACCGTTCCAGCGTTTCCACAAACAGTGGCGTGCCGCAGATCAGCGCGATAGGAGCAATTTAGGTTAGCTTTTTTTAAAAAATCACCAATGGTTTCACTAGATAAGACCCTATTCCTCGTCTAGGATCATGCAGAGCCTCTGAAGCCCTCCCAACCCTGTTGAAACTGCATTGATTTGGACCTTCACATTTTGGTGGTCATAGAAATCTATAATGTGGAATAAAATCCAGGAATGTTTTTCCTCAAAAAACAATTTCTTTTCGACTGAAGAAAGACACGGACACCTTGGATGAGATGGTGGGTGAGTAAAATATCAGGACATTTTCATTTTGAAATGAACTAATCCTTTAAAAAGACATTTACTGATTGCCCCATCTAGAAATTCAAGGCAACTAACAATCTGCTCCGCATTATATTGTGGGTTTCTGGTGAGAGGAAACCGGGGAAAACTGGTACCGTTCGCCAAATGACTGTTTGCTCCTGGATGGATGATATCACTGAGGACCTTTTTCAACCTTTCATAACAGGCGAAGTAAAGTGCGTGGGCAGGCCCCGCCCCCACAGCTGTAACATTCAGGCCCCTGATTGGCCTCCAGATTCCCTCTGTCCTCACAATTTGCCGCAAAGCGTCCATCACGTTACGGTAGCGGGCAGCTGGCTCTGGCTGAAGGCTCTGCATGCGCGTCTGAAACAGAGAACAATAGTTTCAACTTACAAGCCCCAGTATGTAGATTAAGGTGTTAGTATAAATACAGGTATTAGAAATGGGGATTTATGCTGATATTTTCTGTCCCACATGAACCAAAAGCCAAATTATATTTTTAGCTACTTTTCTTTATAGGCTACAATAAAATATTAATTATATTTTTAATGAGCGAAAACAGCTGGAAAAATTACATCTATGATTAAAGGGTTTGTTTACCCAAAAATTGTCATCAATTACTCTCATGTCGTTCGACACCCGCAATATCTTCAGAACATAAATTAAGATATTTGTGTTGAAATCTGATGGCTCAGAAAGGCCTTCATTGGCAGCAATGACGTTTCCTCTCTCAACACCCATAAAAAGCACTAAAGACGTTGTTACAAAGTTCATCTCACTACAGTGGCTCTACAGTCATTTTATGAAGCGACAGGAATAGTTTTTGTTCACAAAAAGCCCCCTAAATAACGACTTAGTGGTGTCTGATTTTAAAGCACTTCTTCCTGAAGCTTCGGAGCCTAATGAATCAGCGTATCGATTCAGTGATCGCGTGTCAAATCGCCAAACTGCTGAAATCACGTGACATTGGCGAACCGAACCGCCGATTCAATACACTGTTTTATAACAATCCGAAGCTTCAGGAAGCTGTGTTTTGAAATCGGCCCATCACAATATAAGTAGTTATTTGGTTTTTTGTTTAGTTTTTGTTGAAAACTATTCTCGTCGCTTCATAAAATTATTGCAGAACCACTGAAATGAGATGGACTTTTTACGATGGACGTCTTTAGTGCGTCTTGAGAGAGAAAATGTGCAAGATATTTTTTTCTATGCGCAACTAAAATTGCTTCATTCCATTATCCGTCTGGCATTTCTACCAGGTGTCTAAAAAAGACAAATGTGCAACGTCTTTGCAGAGCAACTCAACTGCAATGAAAGCAAGAAAATTGAGCGGTGCGATTTTATTTTAGTGCGTCTATTTCCTTCACAGCAGTGCACATTCGTTCCTCCCTAAAAACCCAAACTTCACGTCCACAAATCTGCTAGATCAGTGATTGGCGTAAAATTTAGTCAAACTGCAGGATGTGCTCAGTGATAAAAATATTTTTTTTTAAATTGTGTTAAAATTGTTCATTTACTCTCATTAAAATTACATTTACCCTCATGTTGCTCCAAACCTTTATGAGTTTCTTATGAACAAAAGAAGAAAATTTGAAGAATGTTGGTAACCAGAGTTGATAGCCCCCGTTTACATTCTTTAAAATGTCTTCTTTTGTGTTCAACACAAAAAAGTTTCGGAACAACTTGAGGGCAAGTAAGTAATGACAAATTTTTTTTTTTGGTGAACTATCCGCAAAAGAGATAATATTCTCAAAGTGGCTTTCTGTCCGCACATGGAGTGGAATTTATCTTCTATTATACTTCTATTTATCATGTAATATTATTTATTTCTGTGATCGGTAACTGCCACTGCTGCTTCCAGTGATCGGTAATCGGCCCCAAAAATGCTGATCTGAGCACCCTCACTCCAAGACCATCGCAAGCCACTCTCAGCCAGCTACAAAATACTGCCTTGCTTAGCTGACATTTAAATCAGCAGGATCTGTATACTTTCATTGGGTGGTGGTTAATCACGATTAATCGCACTTTTGTTATCGTGAAATTAAGCATACGCCATTTATCTCATTAAACACATTCATCTTGTCATAATTAATCAGAAAACTAAACTTTCTGCAAGCTTCAAGGAGCAAAAAGACATCAAATAACCAAATATAAGGAGTCTATATAATTATATTATATAATAAATTTATCACACCAAGCACCCATGAAAAAAAAAAACACTACAAAAGAAAAACGTTACAGAATTCAGTGTGTGGTAATGCCTACAGAGCAATTGATTGCTTTCAAAGATTGCTTTCATTTTAGATGAGTCAAGCTGCGATACTGAATAGGACCACACGGAGGCATTAAAAAACCTCAATCAACTGATTTGACTGCATAAACCTAAATACCATTGCGGCAATGGCAGCAAAGTTCTTAAATCATTACGCAGGAATGAGAATATAAAAAAAAAAAATTAGTCGGTCTTAGTACACAATGTAACTATACACAGCACAACATGTAAATAAGAAAATGTTGCCGTTATTTTGTCATTTATTGAGCAGAAGGCTAGATGGAGCCATTTACCTCCAGTCTTTGTGCTAAGCTAGGCTAGCGGTGAGTGTGTCAGACAGAGTTATGGCACGTACAGACATGAGAATGGTATGTATGGACTAACTCAGGGGGATACGGTGATAAACTTTAAAGAGGACTGAGGCAATCATTAATTAATTTACAAGCTTTCAACAGGAAAAAAAAATTTAAATTATATATATATATATATATATATATATATATATATATATATATATATATATAAGGGCTGGGCAAGTTAACGCGTTATTATCGCGTTAATGCATTTATTAATTAAAGCCGACAATTATTTTATTGCGCATTAACGTAGTTATCTATTATTATATTGAAAGGCCGTTGCTCACTGCCTCTGAATACACATACAGACAAACCATTGGTCACAGGAGAATACACGGCTGTCTGTAGCCTAAGCCAAGGGCTTGACATTCTTTGTCTGGGACAAATGGGGCAAATAAAATATAAAAATAACCAGAAACGTGAGAATGATTCAGATTTTTTTGTTGTTTTTGCTATATTCAATGTAAACAGCGATTGATGAGTGTATCTCTGCCACTGGTACGTTAACAAGTTGCGTTGAGGCTCGCACTGCCTGTCTCAATGTGAGAGACATGGAGAAATCAAAACAATTGAGCAGCAATATAAACTCACAGAAGAAACATACTGGGGTAAAAATATTGTTAATAACACAAATCGACTTTGCAATCGTGAATTGTGTAGCATGAATGCTGTAGCCTAGTTCAATAAACAAGTAGCCTAATTAATATTAAGTTACTTACATTTTAGATCCAAACAACCTTTTTTTGTTCCATTTCACCCATGATTTCACGATGAAAATAGTTCCAAAAGAAAGCAACACTCAGAGCGGTGTTTTGTTACTAAATGATTCAGCATTTTGAATGAATCATTTGAATAAACGATTCACTTACTCGCTCGTGAAGACGGTCACTTGCTGCCCCCTATTGGCGGTTTAGTTTCATGTTTAAAAGTATGATTGCATGTTTTATTTAGAACATCAATCTTATAACATTATTTATTGCAGCTGTATTTTTTGCAGTTTAAATTATTTAATTTGATTGGTAACAGCCTATAGTGTCTTTACTATTATAACTGAATTTATTAATCCAATGTAAGAATTTAACATACACATACATTTAGATACAAGATTTTAAAAAATTGCCTTTATAATATTAAATAACGCCCTGGGGTGAATATCACAAATGTAGATTTAAGTAGGCCATGTTAAAGTTGACAGAACACTGATGAGAATATTACTACAGAATTTACTACAGTAAAAATCATGCGATTAGTCGCGATTAACCATTTTAATCGTTGCCCAGCACTAATAATATATATATATATATATATACACACACATACACATATATATATATATATATATATATATATATATATATATATATATATATATATATATATATATATATATACAGAGGTGTCAAGTAACGAAGTACAAATACTTCGTTACCTTACTTAAGTAGAAATTTTGGGTATCTATACTTTACTGGAGTGATTATTTTTCTGCCTACTTTTTACTTCTACTCCTTACATTTTCACGCAATTATCTGTACTTTCTACTCCTTACTTTTTAAAAATAGCCTCGTTACTCCTCTTTTCATCTTGTTCAAAAAAAAAACTATGCAGATAAATCGCGTCATCCTGATAGTGTGAATTTGATTGTGGTTGGATGAGAAGTGTAAACATATACCATTCCAACACCCTATTGGTTACTACGCGATCCATCGAGCCTGCACATGACTCAAAGCACAAATCACACACGGTGTTGCCAGATTGGGCGGGTTCCAACGGACGAGCACGCACTTTCAGTCAGTCAGCGATCAGCAGCAGACGCGCTCATTCATGACAGCCAGGTTTTTAGCGGGATAACTCGTCGTAGATGTACTACATATTCAAGTGATCGCTTTGCTAAAGTGGCATACATACAGTAAAGCCGTTTCTACAGTAAGGAGTGGGAGAGTGAACAAACTATCAAACGTGGATTACACCTGTGACTCGAAGACTCTTTATAAATATAATCATGATTCCTGTCCATCATAATATACACACTCAGGACATCTGCAACTAGCAACCCCAACAGCTACTGAAAGAGGTTTGAATCAATGATAAATCAGTTTTGACTGGATTAAGAACTTCACAAGGGTACTGTAGTTTTGTCAGAGCAAAGTTAAACGCATTGTTGTTATTTTTTTGGCGGCGAATAATTGTACAGGATCAATGAATTACGCATTTGGCAGTGGTGTGTTTTAACGTGTGAAATGCCTGTTAATTATGTGCTTTTTCCGATCTCTTATATTGGGCACTGTTTGCACTTAAAGTGGCTTCTTTAATAAAATATCATCACATTATTTTGGCAGTTTTGGTGACCTTTGAGCCCTGCACGCACAATCCTTCTTATGACACACTCCTGCAGTCATTAAAATAGTTCAGCTTTGTTTGTAATGTCCAAGTAGTTATATTTCGTTTAGTTTCTTTATTAAAGTTAATTTAGAAAAATGTTTGGATAATGTGTTTGTTTGTTAATTTTTTTTAAAGTGACAACCAAGCAGTCAGTGGTCGACAGTGGGTATGAGGTTAGGGGTGTAAAAAAAGTCAGGGCCCGTAGGGCTTTAATGCGTCGACCCAATCTGGCAACACTGATCACACATGTAGCCTACATTTACATTCCGATAAAAGTTATTGATAACATTACTTATAGGCAACTAGTCATCATATCTTCCGCTTTAGGAAACACATGTTAAGGCTCAGCAGTACACATATTGTATATGTCCATATGTGAGTACTTTTGACACCTCTGTATTTATGTATATATGTATATATGTATATATATATATATATATGTATATATGTATATATATATATATATATGTGTGTATATATATATATATATATATATATATATATATACACACACACACATATATATATATATATATATATATATATATATATATATATATATATATATATATATATATATATATATATATATATATATATATATATATATATATATATATATATATATATATATATATATATATATACACATATATACATATATATATATATATATATATATATATATATACACACACATATATATATATACACACATATATATATATACACATATATACTCATATACAGGTATGTATGTATATGAAGCTGCCAGAAATGTACTTGGTGGCACAACATGTTTAGGTTTACTTTGTGTATTGGGTGATTCTCACGAAACCATTAAAAGACCATGGCACTAATGATTTTAAATATAAAATGTGTAATAAAGTAATATTAAAAAGCATCAGAATAAAGACAATACTGTTCTCTACCTTGCACAATGTGTGATTTCATGATAAGAATTTATTATTATTTTATTTTATTGCATTTTCTGCTGAAATTCTCATTACCGCAATGCGTCCCGCTGTGTTTGAATGTGTGTTATGTTGTAATTTAAACAAATTAACATAAAAATATTTAGAAAAAAATAAATGGATGTTTTACTTAATTATTTCAGATGACAGAAAAATAATTTGCTGAAGATTCATGTATAACAATAATGAAGAAAAATTAGGAAAGTTATGCGTCCATGCCTGATGTTCTCATCCTCCGCAACACTTTTTGAGGACTGTTTAAGTGCACAAAAATAAATTAAATACAGTTTGGTTTTAAGTGACTGAGCACATGGACCATTTAACTTCAAGATGGCTACCAGGTAAGATCATCTCTTTAGATCTCTACAGTTAAATGTTAAATATTCTCTTGTCAGAATGTTTACACAACATTTTGATTATCATTACCGAAACAGGTAGTTTTCTACATTTCGAAAATTGTTACATTTACAATTTTTTTATGAAAATGTTCTTTATTAAAGTCTAATTATATGCACTGATGAAAAAAGTAGCAAAGCCTTCATGGCTTCTCTATTTTTAGCAAAAAATACTAAGGTACCTCATCCTCCGCAACACCACTCTCATATACCGCAACCATTTAACGGCAGTTGCGGTAAAGAGAACGTCTGTTTCGGAAATGAGAATTTAAACATACTTTATTACTTTTAAAACTCTTATGAATTTAATATAAATTTAAAGTGTTATAACTGTTGATATTTTGCTTTATGATGTTTCATTGCAGACAGTCAGCAATTGAGAAAAAAAAGCTTATCTGCCGGATGTTGCAACTCGCCTGCCATCTCCTCCTATGCAGACTCCATCCCCAGACTGTTCAGCTGATTTGGGAACAGTTCGGCGATGCATAGATAGATCTGTTTGCCTCCAACTACTCTTCCCACTGCCGCTGGTACTACTCCCTGACCGAAGGAACCCTCGGTACGGATACACTAGCACACAGCTGGTCGCGGGACCCACGCAAATATGCGTTTCCCCCAGTGAGCCTTCCAGCACAGCTACTGTGCAAGATCAGGGAGCAGGTTATTTTGGTCGCCCCGTATTGGCCCGGCCAGACCTGGTTCTCCGAACTCACTCCTTTCAACAGCACCTCCCTTGTCAATACCTCTGAGGAAGAACCTCCTTACTTTCTCAGACCAGCTCTTTGTCTGAAACGGAGGGAAGCAGAAAAAGAAGGCTCTCTCCAAGCAGAGGTTGTCTAGCTGGATAGTGGACGCCATTGTCCTGGCATATCAGGTTCAGGGCATGCCATGCCCCCTAGGGGTTAGAGAACACTCCACTAGGAGTGTGGCCTCCTCTTGGGCTTTAGCGCATGGCGCTTCGCTAACAGACATTTGTAGAGCTGCAGGCTGGGCGACACCCAACACATTCGCAAGATTCGCAAGTGGAGCTAGTGTTCATCCGCGTACTCGCTCGTGGCCAGAAATTGGACAGGTCCAGGTGTCATCACTTGCTGCGACATTCCACTCCACGGATTGGATGCATGCGCATATTTACTTAGATGAGTTTCTCAATAAGCCCAGAGTTCCTCCAGCACTGTTGATGCTGACACTAGAGTGCATGCCCGCTTGGTCAGCCCTCGTGTTAGGCTAGGTGCCTCCATGTGCATAGTTCCCCCATTGGGCAACCCCCACGTGTGGTTTTCCAGGCAAAGTCGCTCTGAGCACATGTCTTCCCTTGGCAAGACCCTTACCACTCCTGGGGTTGAAACATTCGACCTGTGGCTGGATACCCCAGAGTGCTCCAAATGCAGTCCATACGTGGTAATAAGTGTATTCTTAAGTCCTCCCTACAGTAAGGCATAGTGTTGCATTTCTCCACGTGGGATATGCTTCCCAGTGTACCTTGGTATTGGCATTGAGCCTAGCCCCTTGTTCGGGCTAAAGACTCACGGCAGGGAGCTGTGGTCAGCGCAGGATGCTGGAAGACAGCCGTTGTGGCAAGATTGATTTGGGAACCCCCATTCCGTCAGTAACTGATGCAACTCATAGTGTACTGACTGAAAGCGAACATCTCGGTTACATACACTCACCTAAAGGATTATTAGGAACACCTGTTCAATTTCTCATTAATGCAATTATCTAATCAACCAATCACATGGCAGTTGCTTAAATGCATTTAGGGGTGTGGTCCTGGTCGAGACAAACTCCTGAACTCCAAACTGAATATCAGAATTGGAAAGAAAGGTGATTTAAGCAATTTTGGAGAAAATGCCTTGTTGATGCTACAGGTCAGAGGAGAATGGGCCGACTGATTCAAGCTGATAGAAGAGCAACTTTGACTGAAATAACCACTCGTTACAACCGAGGTATGCAGCAAAGCATTTGTGAAGCCACAACACGCACAACCTTGAGGCGGATGGGCTACAACAGCAGAAAATCCCACCGGGTACCACTCATACTACAAATAGGAAAAAGAGGCTACAATTTGCACAAGCTCACCAAAATTGTGACAGTTGAAGACTGGAAAAATGTTGTCTGGTCTGATGAGTCTCCATTTCTGTTGAGACATTCAGACGGTAGAGTCAGAATTTGGCGTAAACAGAATGAGAACATGGATCCATCATGCCTTGTTACCACTGTGCAGGCTGGTGGTGGTGGTGTAATGGTGTGGGGGATGTTTTCTTGGCACACTTTAGGCACCTTAGTGCCGATTGGGACTCGTTTAAATGCCACGGCCTACCTGAGCTTTGTTTCTGACCATGTCCATCCCTTTATGACCACCATGTACCCATCCTCTAATGGCTACTTCCAGCAGGATAATGCACCATGTCACAAAGCTTGAATCATTTCAATTTGGTTTCTTGAACATGACAATGAGTTGACTGAACTAAAATGGCCGCCACAGTCCCCAGATCTCAACCCAATAGAGCATCTTCAGGGTGTGGTGGAACGGGAGCTTCGTGCCCTGGATGTGCGTCCCACAAATCTCCATCAACTGCAAGCTATCCTATCAATATGGGCCAACTATCTAAAGAATGCTTTCAGCACCTTGTTGAATCAATGCCACGTAGAATTAAGGCAGTTCTGAAGGCGAAAGGGGGTCAAACACAGTATTAGTATGGTGTTCATAATAATCCTTTAGGTGAGTGCATGTAACCCTTGGTCCCCGAAGGAAGGGGATCGGAGACCTTACGTCCCTATGTCACAGCCGCTGTACTGGTGGTACGGCCTGAGTGCTCAGCTCCTCAGCAGGTAAACATAATGCGAGAGTGTAGTGCAGCTCCTTATATACCGTATTTTCGGCACTATAAGGCGCACCAGATTATAAGGCGCACCTTCACTGAATGGCCTATTTTAAAACTGTTTTCATATATAGGGCGCACCGGATTATAAGGCGCATAGAATAGAAACTACTGCAGTCAAACGTTTGACTGGGTTTGCGTTATGCATCCACTAGATGGAGCTGTGCTAAAGGGAATGTCAACAAAACAGTCAGACAAACTGACTATTCGCACGGAATTAGTATTATCTGGGGACCTCTGGTGATTTGTAATAATTGCAGAGAATGTCTGTGATCTTAATCCCGTGCAAATCGGCCATGTCTGTAATTTGTAAAGCAAAAATTCTCCCGCAAATTACCGACCATATTTCGCCGAACACTGAGGTCCTGTGATAATAGTAGTCCCGTGCGAATCGACATCTCTGTGATTTGGCCAGGATTGGGCGGATCGTATATCATTTTTGCAAGTTTTTTTTTTCTGTGCGCATTTCTATCAATTATCTTTCACGAAGAATGGAGGCTGCATTCATTATGCGCACCGTTATGAATTCCCGCACGGATTATACTTTCAGTTTTGAATGAGTACCAATTTGGGAGCAAATTGCTTGAATGGTGTGTTAAATATTAACATCAATACTATTCTTAATGAAAAACAGAACAACAGAACAGCACAATGACAAGCTCGCTTAAATGGGCGCTTTTACATTTAGCTTTGAAACTCAATCTTCCTCCGTATATGAATGAAATCTGACTCCTGCCGCTGGTCTGTGCTCAGTTCAGTTTTTAATTGTAATGGTTCTCTAACTGAACGAAATAATTTGTATTACTATAAAACTATCAAAACTATATCGATACGACTGTTTATGATTTCATACAGCTATAACGAAAAAAACATTTACAAGTCCTGACATCATATCCGGGAGAAGTCAGTAAATTCGAGTAAAATTACAGGGTTTGCTTATCACGTGCGAATGTGCCACTGCCACGCAAAACTCGGATGTGGGGGAGAAATTTCTAAATCACAGAGGTCCAAGTTAATACAAATCCCATGCAAATAGGGCTCAAGTCAAACTTTATTAACCGTTCTGACAACTCCATTCACTCCCATGGTAACGTTGTTCAAACGTTGATGTGCATATTAACAATATCTCCCAGCCTTGGTAATCTTTTGGCAGTTGCTGCGAGACGGTAGTACGTTTGCATATGGAGAGATTACGTCTTTTCATAAAGCGAAAGCACCAAGAAGGACCGCCTCGAAATTCATTGATGTTCATGCCCCGTACTAGTGCTGTTGCCTTCATTCAAATAGTGACTGTAGTGACGCGGTGCGGCTTTGTAGTTTACCAGTCGTACTGAAACATTTTATTATTATTAAATCGTTTTTATTGTTTTTTCATACTGAAACATTTTGACAGAGCGCCTTGATCCATATATAAGGCGCTCCGGATTATAAGGCGCACTGTGGCTTTTTGAGAAAATTAAAGGCTTTTAAGTGTGCCTTATAGTGCGGAAAATACGGTACGCACAAAAGTCGGCGAAGTTGCGCTATGCAAATTCCGCAGACCCATGGTATTCTCATGCCATTGGCTTGTTTTGTAGATCTCAAAGGCGATTGGCTTCTAAGCGAAACCCTCATTCCATCAGTAACTGACATAATGTCTCCGTTCTCTTCCTTCAGGTAACAAGGGTTACATACGTAACCGAGACTATATTTGTCTTTGATGAAAAGTCCTTACATTTTATTTACGTATTATTCATTCATTTTAGGCACACGTTGATATGTTGTCCTGTTTATTCCTGTTCTAATGTTTTTCTTTAATTTATATATATATATATATATATATATATATATATATATATATATATATATATATATATATATAATTTTTGTGTGTGTGTGTGTATTTTTCAAAAACTACACAATAAAACTGTTTTGAACTGGAATGACTGATTGTGCAAATATTATAACAAATATTAACAAAATCTCAGACTGGTATACGTATTATCATTACCGAAATAATTAACCTCATTTCCGAAACCTATGTATCATTACCGCAACAGATGTTCATTCAATATTAATTTAATTAATAGAAACATAGTACTTTGATTTTAAATGCATGTGCAGAATCTCCAAATTATGTTCTTTCAGGTTTGTCATGTCATTTTGAAAATATGTCAGGTTTCTTCGAAATATATTAAAAAAATTGTTGTAAATTTTGGAAGGTGTTGCGGTAATGAGAGAAATTAATAAAAAATTAAAAAACTGTTAAATTAAAAATAAAAATTATTTTAGAATTTCAAGTAACTGTGCATAACTATTAATACTCAATTTTTGAAAATGTGAAAATATATTAGCTTTTCTAACAGTGTTGATGTTTTCAGACTGTTGCGGTAATGAGATTTTTGAGGACTTATTTTCAAAATTATGTAAAAAAAAAATGTTAAATACTAAGTAAAAGTTTTAAAATTAATTTTCACAAATACTCCAGACTTTCTTTCTAATGTCTGAAGAAAAAAAAAGTAAATTTAAGCATGTTTTACATTTTCATGCTTGACATTTTTAAAACCAAGTTTTCGTGAGAATCACCCTATTAATGAACTTTAGACTACCACAAAAGTCATGTTTGAACAGACATTCACAGATTTAGAGTAACCGAAAATATAAGTTCACAACAGCAGCTGCAATGTGTTGAAATTTGAGATGGCAGCAGTGGTTGTATGAGTAATATTATAACTATAAGGAAACAGTACATCCATAATAAAAGTCCTGGGAAATAATTACATTTGCCAATAAATGTGTGTAAATCATGTCTAAAACCAGTTCCTCGTGACAGGGCAGTGAGGAACTGCAACCTCTGACAGGAAACTCCAAGATTGCTCTTGAAATCATTATTGCCAAATAGACCAAGGTACAGAGACTTGATCAGTCTCTTAACTTTAATCTTAATAACTGATCTTTTATTAAATGATATCATTTATATTAGGGAACAGCATACTGAGATTAACTGGTCCATTTTCAACAATACGTCCCTTCCTAACTTTTAAGTCATTTGTGATAACTGGATAATTTTCTTTTTTATTCGTTTAATGTTTATATAGCAGTGCATACCCCCAAAAACAAAGCAACTTTCAAAAAGGGTGAATAAATACTACTGATTTAAAAATCAAGTAGACTTGTATTAATTTTTGCTAATTAAAAAGTTTATAATTTTAGTGTGAATTAATTAATATCTCCACTTTCAAATGTATAATTATATATTTTATATATTTATTTTCTTCCCTAGGGACCAGAGATGCAAATTAGCCTGTAGAGTGCATCATTTTTATTTATATGGTTTATATTTTGTGCCGAAGTCACGTTTTGTTTTTTGTTCAAGTCAATGATGGACTGTACTGAACATGAGCTGTACTTCCATGTTCTATACTTTGTTCTAATTCTCTTCTCTGAACAGGGGCAATGTGCAGTGTGCCACAGTGTGTTCAGTTCAGTGATTTGAACTTACCCTTTGACTGAAGTGTAAACAGAATCCCTCTTCATTTAGCTTTCCTAATTACTCATACTGCTATGAACCAACCTCACAGCTTGGAATTTACATGTTTTTCAAAGAGACAAGAACCAACAACAAAAACAATAACAACACATCTAACAAGAAAATACTTTAACCCGTTTTATTACTAACATATTTCAAAATGAAGATATTCTTTAAAGGGATACTTCCACGATTAGCATATGGCTTTGTATCAGTAGTAACCCTGGAGTATATTCAAATGACGCCCCATATGCCCCAGTTTAGTTTAAAGCGCTGAAGTACCCCTTTAAGTAAAATGTGGCACAAACTTGATTTTGTCGATTGATACGTTAAAAACTGACTACCATAATAAGTGATTTCAGATAGGTAGATGAAGAGAATTAATCAATTTTGTAAAATGTGTGACAGTTTGAAAAAATTTGAGGAAAAAAGCCATACATGTAGTCTAGGGCAATTAATTATACTCAAGGTTTAATAATAATAATTAAAAAATAAAATATACAAAACAGATTTGTGGGGATTGGCTACTTTAGGAGAGAACAGCTGTAAAAGACATGATAAAGAGTCTCTGTCTCTAAAGAACCCTTCACACCATCCTGACAAGAGCAGCTGAACACTGCATTCGCAGACACACTTTTGGTTATGTTCAGACTGCAGATAAATGTGGCCTAAATCCATCTTTTTTTATACAGTATCAACAAACGTGTAATGTGTTGAACGTGATATTTCGTGTTCCGACTTTTGAAATGGTCCTGTAAAGTTGAGAGAACGACATAGCCTAACCACAAATACTATGATAAAATGGCGCTCGTTTTCAAGTGGGACAAATTCTGAAAGCCATGTACGTTACAATATAGGGTAAAAAAAACTACTTTAGTTTGCAACTTTAGTTTAGTCACGCATGCAAGTAAATTCTTAGTTATTGATAAAATGTTTAAAGAGCATAATTTGATTTTTGAAATTCATTTTTCACTTTCTTTCTCCAACAGGGTGTGGCCAAGATATCCATTGCTTTGTCGTGTATTTCTCATCCAAGCCAGTCATTTATTATTACCAGCTGAAAGACTGGGAAGCAGCAAAAACGCTCCACTGTATCTACTTTGTGTATGTAGTAGTATCAAAACTGAAGGTGTGTTAAAGACATTAAAGGTGCATTAAAGAAAAGTTAAAAGGGCTTTGGTCATTTTTTTTTATTTTAATAAAAATGTATTGTTTGTATGACAGATGTTATAATTGCAGATGATACAATGTGTTTTAATTTTTTGTTATCCTTGCTATAACATTTTGTAACTAGTTCCACAGCAATATCTAGCAATGATTAAAACAGTTTAAAAATGAAACCCCTAATTAAAACGTATTAGTTGAATTAAATGTACATTTTAAAGTTGAAGTCAAGTTTGAGCCAACTAAATGGTTAGTTATATGTATATAAATAGTTATAATATTTAATACCATGGGAAACCAAATCTATATTTATTGCATTAATATATAGCCAACCATCAATTAAACTAAAGCTAGCATGGAGGAAGCCTATAATTACAAACTAAAGTCGCTGTGATTGTTTTTTATTTTTAAAGTAAGCACTCAAATAAATGTGTCTGACAGTTTCTGCGACAGCTCTCTGACGTGGTGTACACGACGTCAGTGTATCACCTCGCGGCTCGCTTCATTTCACTCACTCCTTGCTTATATGCACTCAACTTCCATGCACTTAGATGAGAGATTCAGTCAAATAGAGCGATTTCGGACACAGCAACAAAGTCGACACCGAGAGTCAATTCCTGTACTGGAGTCGACCCCAACTCTGGGGCTATTCAGAGTCGAGGAATCGACTATTTTGGAGTCGACTCCCCATCACTAGCTGCCGCTAGGGTGTGATGGATCTCCAGTAGCAGTATTAACATTAAGTGACATGGCATCTGACGCACAGGAGCCAATGGCACATGTCGCGACACACGCAGTGGCACTTCCGGTTCTCATTGGCATATGTCAGTGGATAGTGACGTGTCGCGACACACGCAGTGGCACTTCCGGTTCTCATTGGCATATGTCAGTGGAAAGTGACATGTGTGGCGACACACGCAGTGGCACTTCCGGTTCTCATTGGCATATGTCAGTGGAAAGTGACATGTGTGGCGACACACGCAGTGGCACTTCCGGTTCTCATTGGCTTATGTCAGTGGAAAGTGACATGTGTGGCGACACACGCAGTGGCACTTCCGGTTCTCATTGGCATATGTCAGTGGAAAGTGACATGTGTGGCGACACACGCAGTGGCACTTCCGGTTCTCATTGGCTTATGTCAGTGGAAAGTGACATGTGTGGCGACACACGCAGTGGCACTTCCGGTTCTCATTGGCATATGTCAGTGGAAAGTGACATGTGTGGCGACACACGCAGTGGCACTTCCGGTTCTCATTGGCATATGTCAGTGGAAAGTGACATGTGTGGCGACACACGCAGTGGCACTTCCGGTTCTCATTGGCATATGTCAGTGGAAAGTGACATGTGTGGCGACACACGCAGTGGCACTTCCGGTTCTCATTGGCATATGTCAGTGGATAGTGACGTGTCGCGACACACGCAGTGGCACTTCCGGTTCTCATTGGCATATGTCAGTGGATAGTGACATGTGTCGCGACACACGCAGTGGCACTTCCGGTTCTCATTGGCATATGTCAGTGGAAAGTGACATGTGTGGCGACACACGCAGTGGCACTTCCGGTTCTCATTGGCTTATGTCAGTGGAAAGTGACATGTGTCGCGACACACGCAGTGACACTTCCGGTTCTCATTGGCTTATGTCAGTGGAAAGTGACATGTGTGGCGACACACGCAGTGGCACTTCCGGTTCTCATTGGCATATGTCAGTGGAAAGTGACGTGTGTCACTGACACTGTCACGAAACGCTGACACTGGCAGTGACACTGAGTCGCGGAACATGTCGCTGTATGTGACACTCACTGGCAGATGAGCTGAACAACTATACTCACGTAATTGTGGCACAAAAGCCAAAATAAATATCATATTTTCGTGACTTTTTCCCCCTCTTAAATAGGCTAAATGTTAATCTAACTTGTTAAATTTAGTAATATGTGTTAGTTTGTGACAAGCAGTATCTGAGTGGCATGTGCCACTGAATGATTTATGCAATGCCAATATTGGTGCCAATGTTGTTGATCACGCAAACTGCACGTCCTAGAAAACACGTACAAACCATCAGTCACTACAAATATCGCATTAACAGTCGCATCCGTTACTGTAGTAAAGCTTTGATTTTGCATCATGCTGCACGCTCTCCTCTAGGTGTCAATATAGCCAGTGCAAAGATACACCATAACTTAAGACAGTTGAGGAACATCAACGGGTGGTGTATTTGACATTTTGTTTGCAAGTTTGACGATAGCAAAAACAGTATCTGACAGTATCAGAGTCTGATATGTTAAGACAAATTTGTAAATACTTTATCGAATTTATTTTTTGCATACTTAGGCCTACTCAGTCATGGCTTTAATATTTCACAACTAATTATATTGGCATTGCATAAAACATTCAGTGGCACATGCCACTCAGATACTGCTTGTCACAAACTAACACATATTACTAAATTTAACAAGTTAGATTAACATTTAGCCTATTTAAGAGGGGAAAAAAGTCATGAAAATATGATATTTATTTTGGCTTTTGTGCCACAATTACGTGAGTATAGTTGTTCAGCTCATCTGCCAGTGAGTGTCACATACAGCGACATGTTCCGCGACTCAGTGTCACTGCCAGTGTCAGCGTTTCGTGACAGTGTCAGTGACACACGTCACTTTCCACTGACATATGCCAATGAGAACCGGAAGTGCCACTGCGTGTGTCGCCACACACGTCACTTTCCACTGACATATGCCAATGAGAACCGGAAGTGCCACTGCGTGTGTCGCGACATGTGCCATTGGCTCCTGTGCGTCAGATGCCATGTCACTTAATGTTAACACCGTCTCTCTGGATTTCTAGGCTATCGCAGACTCCTAGTAGGCCTTCAAAATACAAATATCTGAAGGCAAATTAGCACCTTCTTTCAGAATTATTTAAGAAATTATGCAACCATGAATCCACTAGACTAGACTCTAAAGGACCCTAGTTCACTTTAGAACACATTTAAAAAAATTTTTTTAGATGGATTTGAATATATATTTAAAAAACCTCAGACTATTTATTGTAATGTGATTTTTTTGTTAGAAATAGTGATTTTCTTATTTCCTATGCTGGTGGTCATTTTTGATCGAAAAGCACAAGTGAGAGTAATATTTTACAACCACGTAGCATGCTCGAATAATGCCCTCAATTTTTCTGTGTGTTTACATACCTAATGCTAAAAAAAACTCACCAAGTTTCATATCATTCTGATGAAGCTGTGATTTTTAAAATTTCACAATAGAAAATTTTCCGGTAAGAAATGACCGAAGAGCACCAGAGGATATAAACTACATTTAACTCAATGCGCATGCGCACTAGCGCGGAGCAGCGTCAACAAGGTCACGTGGTCTATGAGCGGTGGGGCCACGTGTGACCTTCTACGCTCATGTTCATGTTTCATAATGACACTTCTCAGATAGAAAGGAGGTACTACAAACACTCACAACCACAGGATGCAATTATATTACACCAGCAACAAAAAAGAGGCAAGCTGCTGGTGCCATTACATGCATGGGACTTTACTTAGTTATTAACAGATTAGTCCAGACAGATCTGGATGTTTAAGAGATTACAGGACTACAAATGAGCATTACCATTAAAAACCGCAAGGACGGTGAAGTGCAATAGTTAATTTTATATGTAAAAATAATTAAGAAAAATGTAGATCGGACGAGAGGGAAATTGTTGTCTGAAAAGTATGTAGACTGTAAAATAAATAACTGTGGAGATCACACAGGGAAGCTAACTCGACCTTGCCGGTGTGTTGGATATTTCAAGGGCCTGCAGGTCACATCAGTCAAGTTAATGCATTATTTCTTGAATTCTTTATAAAACTTTAATTTCTCATTTAATTACCTTTACACAATCAATAGGGAACATCAGGCAATGCTCCATGATTCCTGCCACTGCTCCTGCAAACATGTGCGTGCTGGTGGAGGCACCCTGGGGCAAACCCTCATAGTCCGGTTCCGAGAGATCAGTGGCCTCTTGGGACTGGGAGCCATAGAAATGTCCAACATGAAGCTCCGGTTCTCCTGTTAACCGAGGTGCCAAAGTGCCAACGAGACTTTCCGAAACACCCCAGAACCTGCTGCCGAGCAAGTGTATCTCCGCGCCCGCGGAAGCTCCGGCCACCGCGGCATCGTCGCCCGATGTGTCCGCTGTCATCCGCCGCCTGCGCATAAAACCATCCGCTTCCATTTGCAGCACCCTATCCTTTAAAATCGTGCGTCCACGCCCGATGTTTACGCGTTCGGTTCGGGCCTCTCCCGCCTGCGCACCGGGGAGAGGACGCGTCTCGTTCAGCGAGAACTGCGCAGCAGGAGGTGACACAGAACAGGCCGCGCCGCGAGGGGAAACGGAAACGCCCTCTCTCACTCTGCGCTTTGATTGGATGAAGCCGATGCCATTCAGAATAGAACGCGCGCAGTTGATACAGTGACATAACAGCGGATAGGAAGCTCCACTTCTTTTCACGATTCGTTTCTTCTGGACAGTTTTTTTCAATTAACTACCTCAAATACAATTCAGCTTGTCTTTTTTTCTCCTTCAGAACTACAAACATACACATAGAAAAACATACAGGCAAACAGATGTACAAAACATGTAGTCTAAACATTATATTATTTATTTACTAACAAATAGAAACAGTTTCAATTGCTTTCTTATGCCAATGAAAAATAGTCTTTATTTGAATGTCTTTTTCAAGAACCATAAACGAATGTTTTGTTTTACTGTAGCCGAGGCCTATACTTATAGGCTATATTAAATTAAAATGATATATTGTTCCGGAAATTCTTAATTATCCTCTTTTGCATTTTTTTTTTTTTTTTTTTTTTTTTCATAAGGTGCGTTACGTATCATGACGAATCTTAAGATTACCAGTTAGTGGTGCTTGGAGAACTCTGCATGGAGGATAAAGAAGCCACTGAGGCCTTGGAACAGTACTGCAGTGCAGACCATATGGAGGATGATCTTGTAGAGTCACTGATGTGTTTTTACATTTATGCAGGACTTGCATATATTTGAAGAAAATGTGGTGAACATCCAGTCTTTTGCCACAAAAAAAAAAAAAAAAAAATCTTTTTCTTTTTACTATCTACTTATAATACATATTTATTAGGGCCCAAGCCCTGAAAGGGCGCAGAGCCCTATTGTTCTTCTAAGGATTATTAGGGCCCAAGCCCTGAAAGGGCGCAGAGCCCTATTGTTCTTCTAAGGATTATTAGGGCCCAAGCCCTGAAAGGGCGCAGAGCCCTATTGTTCTTCTAAGGATTATTTGTTATTAGGGCCCAAGCCCTGAAAGGGCGCAGAGCCCTATTGTTCTTCTAAGGATTATTATTATTATTATTATTATTATTATTTTAACCCGACTATTTGGGCATTTTTGGGGCCCTTCCCATGCTCGAAAACTCTTGAAACTTTGCACACGCATCAGAATGCGCGGCCATCAGGGCCGGGCTGAGGCTGGGACCCGGGCGTGGCAGGGGGGCTCGACAGCGCCCCCTAAAGTGGGGTCTGAAAACGGGGTCTATAAATCAAACACACTTGCACGTACATATATGAAACTCGGTACACATATAGTGCTCATCGGGCCGAACAACTTTCGTGCTCTAAGTTATGTGTCAGCCCAACAGGAAGTGAGCTATTATGGGTTGTTTGGAAAACGCATGCTGTGGAATTTGCGATACTCCTCCTAGACGATTCACCCGATCAGCACCAAACTCGGTCAGCATGAAGTCAAGACACTGAGGATGCTAAATTGCAAGCAACTTTTTGATACCTCGAACGGTTTGGCTGTGGCGAAGAGACAAATTTATAGCGAGAAAAAGGAAACAGGAAGTGTGTTATAACTTTTGCATACATTAATTCATTTTGATGAAACTTCAGCTGTGTGTTCGTTGTAAGAGGACGATCACATGGATATGACTTTTGTGAGTCAAAGTTATAGCGCCACCAACTGGCAGCAGGAAGTGTCACTTTTGTCCAAAGTGGGGGGTTAGTTTTATCTGCAGTCACCAAACTCGGAATATATATTGTACTTTTCGAGCCGGACAACTTTCTAATTTACAGTCATTAGCTCTGACCAACAGGAAGTCAGATAATTTGGTTGGAAGATAACACAAAGTGGAAAGCGAGCTCTGAGTTTTTACCTTCTCCTCAAAAGCGATTCATTCAATCTCCTCCAAACTCAGACAACATGAAGTAAATATACAGAAGATGCTAAAATGCGAACGGTTATTGGATATCTCAAACGGTTTTCCCTTAGTAAAAGCCTAAAAAAGACCAAATTGGGACACTAGTAATAGTTCATAAATAAGGCTATACTCCCACCTGCTGGTTATTCTATATATCACACTGTGTTTTTTCCTGTTTTTTTTTCCTGTTTTTTCAACACTTATGCTCTCCCTTAAATGACCAGTAGAGGGCAATATTGTATAAGTTTTCAAGCAAAAAACCTTGCCTCTGTGTGTGTGTGTGAATGGTTTTCTAGCCTGGTGGGGACTTAAACCTGAATGCACACAGACTCATGGGGACTTCCTAATGGGTACAAAAGCTTATAAATCATACAGAATGAGTTCTTTTGAAAATGTAAAAATGCAGAAAGTTTTGTGTGATGGGTTGGTTTAGGGGTAGGAGCAGTGTAGGAGGACAGAATATATGGTTTGTACAGCATAAAAACCATTACGTCTATGGTGAGTCCCCAAAAAGATAGTGAACCAGACATGAGTGTGTGTGTGTATGTGTGTGTGGGGGGGTGGGTTTGTGTGTGTGTGTGTGTGTCTGTGTTGTGGATGGGGGATGGTGGATTGGCTTAACTGATAAGAGTTGCCTGCAGCATACTTCAGCATTACTACTGTGTGTGTGTGTGTGTGTGTGTGTGTGTGTGTGTGTGTGTGTGTGTGTGTGTGTGTGTGTGTGTGTGTGTGTGTGTGTGTGTGTGTGTGTGTGTGTGTGTGTGTGTGTGTGTGTTCTTTTTAGCCTGGTGGGGACTTCAACCTGAATGCACACAGACTCATGGGGACACGTGTCACTGATTTCTACTGTGTGTGTGTGTGTGTGTGTGTGTGTGTGTGTGTGTGTGTGTGTGTGAGCCACTCTTCTGTCTAAAAAGATTACCTCTCAATACTGTGCTTTGGCCTGCATTAAAGGATTAAACATATTATTCTGGGTTTGAATAAAAAAATTAATGTATAAAACCAGTTTATTTGTAGGGCATTGACAATATTGTTTTATATAATTAGTTAAATAATTGTGTTAATACAAATAATTATTAATAAAAATATATAAATATAAAAAAAAACATTACTAACAAAAGAAAAAACACATTTTATTGTCTTTAAAAAAATAAAATAAAAATAAGTAGTGTGTGTAACTTAAAAAATGAGAAGATTAATGCCTTTTGTTTAAGGACAAAAATGAGAACCAATGATCTACCGGTATATAGAATAACCAGAAGGTGGAAGTGTAGCCTTATTTAGTAACCAGGTTGGATATGTCCTAGGGAACACTGTTTTGAAGATAAAACTATTGTTGTTATTGCAAAACAGTGTTTTCAGACAGTGAAATAAAAACAATGTTCTCTCACTGTTTAGATTTTGTGTCTGTCATTCCCCTCCCCCCTCACTCTCCCTCTCTCAGGATCACTCTGTGTGTGTGTGTTTGTGTGTGTGTGTGTGTGTGTGTGTGTGTGTGTGTGGAGGGGGTCTCTCTCACTCTGTGTGTGTCATCTTGTCTCTTGTTTTTTCATAATTTAACCCTTTCATATCATAGGCTATCACAAATATCTATCACTTTATTGTGAAAAATAAGTAAAAAACTAAAACATATATTATATCATTAATTAAATACTGGTCTTCTGAACTTACAAAATTTTGAGCTGCAAAAAATACATTTGCACATAATTGAAAATTCTTTTAATTGTTTTCTGTAACATGGGCTTTAAAGAAGGTCATGTGCTGTGTTTGCAACGATCACGTATGACACCTCTTTAAACTAATTATTTATTGATAAAATTCAAATGGATTAAACAAATTTAATTTCACATTAATTTATAAAAGTGGCTGTTTATAATAAACTTCCATAAATTATATGCACACATATTACTCTACCTGACACTGATATTAAAATCATTGTTACGGTCTCTGTGATTTGGCTTAATTTATTTTTAAGAGAAGTGTAAGGATAATACAACTTCAGCATTTGGACAGTATTCTGCACTCATTTGAAATTGACATTTGAAATCATCTGACATAAAATTAGTGAATAAAATGTAATTGATCTCAGAGATGTGAGTGTTGTGGTTCCTGGTCATAGCAGCACCAGTTGCTGCAGTTAATGAGGTGAATTCAAATGACTTTGACATAGTCCCTTTATTTATTTTTTCCCATATTAAATGCCTATTGGCCTGCTGTGCACAGTTAAGCTGATGCTGCCGGGGTGGCGGTGCCCCCGGCTTGGGCCCGTCATCGCTGCTCGCAGCTTTAATTATTATTATTATTATTATTATTATTTTTTTACGCGACTATTTGGGCATTTTTGGGGCCCTTCCCATGCTCGAAAACTCTTGAAACTTTGCACACGCATCAGAATGCGCGGCCATCAGGGCCGGGCTGAGGCTGGGACCCGGGCGTGGCAGGGGGGCTCGACAGCGCCCCCTAAAGTGGGGTCTGAAAACATGGTCTATAAATCAAACCAACTTGCACGTACATATATGAAACTCGGTACACATATAGAGCTCATCGGGCCGAACAACTTTCGTGCTCTAAGTTATGCGTCAGCCCAACAGGAAGTGAGCTATTATGGGTTGTTCGGAAAACGCATGCTGTGGAATTTGCGATACTCCTCCTAGACGATTCACCCGATCAGCACCAAACTCAGTCAGCATGAAGTCAAGACACTGAGGATGCCAAATTGCGAGCAACTTTCTGATATCTCAAACAGTTTGGCCGTGGCGAAGAGACGAATTTATGGCGAGAAAAAGGAAACAGGAAGTGTGTTATAACTTTTGCATACATTAATTCATTTTGATGAAACTTCAGCTGTGTGTTCGTTGTAAGAGGCCGATCACATGGATATGACTTTTGTGAGACAAAGTTATAGCGCCACCAACTGGCAGCAGGAAGTGTGTCACTTTCAAAATTGCTTTAAATCCCCATCTTATTTTCACCCGATTTACTTCAAACTTCATCAGTATTATGTCAAAACATAGCAGATATAGACATATGAATGGATTCCTGATTCTAGAAAAACTGTTGTCATGGCAACGTGTCAAAGTCTAATAATCTTTTTTGGTGTTTTTGAGACTCTTCCCATGCTTGAAATTGCATGAAACTCAACACACACATCAGACATGCTGTCCAGAAGATGCAAGCAAAGATTCAGAAACGGGCGTGGTAGAGGGGCTCAGTAGCGCCATCTTTTGTCCAAAGCGGGGGGTTAGTTTTATCTACATTCACCAAACTCGGTATATATATTGTACATTTTGAGCCGGACAACTTTCTAATTTACTGTCATTAGCTCTGACCAACAGGAAGTCAGATAATTTGGTTGGAAGATAACAAGAAGTCGAAAGCGAGCTCTGAGTTTTTACCTTCTCCTCAAAAGCGATTCATTCAATCTCCTCCAAACTCGGACAACATGAAGCAAATATACAGAAGATGCTAAAATGTGAACGGTTATTGGATATCTCAAACGGTTTTCCCTTAGCAAAAGGCTAAAAAAGACAAAAGAGAGACACAAGTAACTGGTTCATAAATAAGGCTATACTCCCACCTGCTGGTTATTCTATATAGCACACTGTTTTTTTTTTTTTTTTTTTTTTCAACACTTATGCTCTCACTTAAATGACCAATAGAGGGCAATATTGTATAAGTTTTCAAGCAAAAAAACCTTACCTCTGTGTGTGTGTGTGAATGGTTTTCTAGCCTGGTGGGGACTTAAACCTGAATGCACACAGACTCATGGGGACTTCCCAATGGGTACAAAAGCTTATAAATCAAACAGAATGAGTTCTTTTGAAAAGGTGAAAATGCAGAAAGTTGTGTGATGGGTAGGTTTAGGGGTAGGAGCAGTGTATGAGGACAGAATATATGGTTTGTACAGCATAAAAACCATTACATCTATGGTGAGTCCCCAGAAAAAGATAGTGAACCAGACATGAGTGTGTGTGTGTGTGTGTGTGTGTGTGTGTGTGTGTGTGTGTGTGTGTGTGTGAGGGGCAGGGGCGGGGGGTGAAGGGGGGTGTTGTGGATGGGGGGATGGGCTGAGCTGATTTGAGTTGCCTGCAGCATACTTCAGCATTACTACTGTGTGTGTGTGTGTGTGTGTGTGTGTGTGTGTGTGTGTGTGTGTGTGTGTGTGTGTGTGTGTGTGTGTGTGTGTGTGTGTGTGTGTGTGTGTGTGTGTGTGTGTGTGTGTGTGTGTTGTTCTAGCCTGGTGGGGACTTCAACCTGAATGCACACAGACTCATGGGGACACATGTCACTGTAGGGGCCTAAATTGAGGTCCCAATGGGTACAAAAGCTTATAAATCATACAGAATGAGTTATTTTGAAAATGTAAAAATGCAGAAAGTTTTGTGAAATGGGTAGGTTTAGGGGTAGGGGCAGGAGGACAGAATATATGGTTTGTAAAGCATAAAAACCATTACGTCTATGAGTCCCCAGAAAGATAGTGAACCAGACATGAGTGTGTGTGTGTGTGTGTGTGTGTGTGTGTGTGTGTGTGTGTGTGTGTGTGTGTGTGTGTGTGTGTGTGTGTGTGTGTGTGTGTGTGTGTGTGTGTGTGTGCGTGTGGGCTAAAAAGATTACCTCTCAATGCTGTGCTTTGGCCTGCATTAAATGATAAAACATATTATTCTGGGTTTGAATAAAAAAATAAATGTATAAAACCAGTTTATTTGTAGGGCATTGACAATATTGTTTTATATAATTAGTTAAATAATTGTGTTAATACAAATAATTATTAATAAAACATATAAATATTTTTAAAAAAATTACTAACAAAGGAAAAAACACATTTAATTGTCTTTTTCAACAAAAAGTAATTGGTGTGTGTAACTTAAAAATGAGAAGATTAATGTTTAAGGACAAAAATGATAACCAATGAGCTACCGGTATATAGAATAACCAGAAGGTGGAAGTGTAGCCTTATTTAGTAACCAGGTTGAATATGTCCTAGGGAACACTGTTTTGAAGATAAAACTATTGTTGTCATTGCAAAACAGTGTTTTCAGACAGTGAAATAAAAACAATGTTCTCTCACTGTTTAGATTTTGTGTCTGTCATTCCCCCTCCCCCCTCCCTCTCCCTCTCTTAGGATCACTGTGTGTGTGTGTGTGTGTGGAGGGGGTCTCTCTCACTCTGTGTGTGTGTCACCTTTTCTCTTGTGTTTTCATAATTTAACCCTTTCATATCATAGGCTATCACAAATATCTATCACTTTATTGTGAAAAATAAGTAAAAAACTAAAACATATATTATATCTTTAATTAAATACTGGTCTTCTGAACTTACAAAATTTTGAGCTGCAAAAAATATATTTGCACATAATTGAAAGTGATGTCCCAATACTTTTAATTGTTTTCTATAACATGGGCTTTAAAGAAGGTCATGTGCTGTGTTTGCAAAGATCACGTATGACACCTCTTTAAACTAATTATTTATTGATAGAATTCAAATGGATAAAAAAAAGTTAATTTCACATGATCTTATTAAAGTGCCTGTTTATAATAAACTTCCATAAATTATATGCACGCATATTACTCTTACCTGACACTGATATTAAAATCATTGTTGCGGTCTCTGTGATTTGGCTTAATTTATTTTTAAGAGAAGTGTAAGGATAATACAACTTCAGCATTTGGACAGTATTCTGCACTCATTTTGAAATTGACATTTGACATCATCTGACATAAAATTAAAGAATAAAATGTAATTGATCTCAGAGATGTGAGTGTTGTGGTTCCTGGTCATAGCAGCACCAGTTGCTGCAGTTAATGAGGTGAATTCAATTGATTTTGACATAGTCCCTTTATTTATTTTTTCCCATATTAAATGCCTATTGGCCTGCTGTGCACAGTTAAGCTGATGCCACCGGGGTGGCGGTGCCCCCGGCTTGGGCCCGTCATCGCTGCTCGCAGCTTTAATTATTATTATTTTTTTACGCGACTATTTGGGCATTTTTGGGGCCCTTCCCATGCTCGAAAACTCTTGAAACTTTGCACACGCATCAGAATGCGCGGCCATCAGGGCCGGGCTGAGGCTGGGACCCGGGCGTGGCAGGGGGGCTCGACAGCGCCCCCTAAAGTGGGGTCTGAAAACATGGTCTATAAATCAAACACACTTGCACGTACATATATGAAACTCGGTACACATATAGAGCTC